>NC_057805.1:162818578-163009865 GCF_018294505.1 Triticum aestivum
CTACATGCAGATGCTCCAGTGCATATAAATTGGTCGAAAAATCAAATATGTGTCTTTGGGTGCATGCTTACGTCCCATGCAAGAAATGGGAATGAATTTCAAACACCGGGGCACCGTTGATTGCCGGCAAAACATTGAGATGCCTTGTTTTTAAATTATAGTAAATCCAAAACTCGTCTAAAATTCATGAAACTTGGCTTGCTATCCTGAAGCGGCATCAACATACCGTGGTAAAAAAATTGTCCCATTTGGGGCAGGTTTGGGGTTATGCTTCTCACAAACCAGAGCTTCTCACAACAAGCATGATTGTTTTCGGTAGGGAACGTCCCACCATTGGGGACGAAACGATATCCATTGCCTCTTATTGCTTTAAATTCTTTTCTCGTGTCAACATAGAACAACAGGAGTGTTGTGTGAATTTTTGTGATTTTTCGGGGTTCGTTTGGACATTTTTACGCATTAACTGAGTTTTCAATGCATTTATCTGCATAATTCAAATTTGAACTACATGCACATGCTCTAGTGCATATAAATTGGGTGAAAAATCAAATATGTGTCCTTGGGTGGATGCTTAGGTCCCATGCAAGAAATGGGAATGAATTTCAAACACCAGCGCACCGTTGATAGCCGGCAAAACATTGAGATGCCTGGTTTTTAAATTCTGGTAAATCCAAAACTCGTCTGAAATTCATGAAACTTGGCATGCTATCATGGAGCGGCATCAACATGCCGTGGTAAAAATTTTGTCCCATTTGGGGCAGGTTTGGGTACACGCTTCTCACAAACCAGAGCTTCTCACAACAAGCATGATGGTTTTCGGTAGGGAACGTCCCACCATTGGGGACGAAACGATATCCATTGCCTCTTATTGCTTTCAATTTTTTTTCTCGTGTCAACATAGAACAACAGGAGTGTTGTGTGAACTTTTTTTGATTTTTAGGGGTTCGTTTGGACATTTTTATGCATTAACTGAGTTTTCAATGCATTTCTGTGCATAATTCAAATTTGCACTACATGCACATGCTCTAGTGCTTATAAATTGGTCGAAAAATCAAATATGTGTCCTTGGGTGCATGCTTAGGTCCCATGCAAGAAATGGGAATGAATTTCAAACACCAGCGCATCGTTGATTGCCGGCAAAACATTGAGATGCCTGGTTTCTAAATTCTAGTAAATGCAAAACTCGTCTGAAATTCATGAAACTTGGCATGCTATCATGGAGCGGCATCAACATGCCATGGTAAAAATTTTGTCCCATTTGGGGCAGGTTTGGGGATATGCTTCTCACAAACCAGAGCTTCTCACAACAAGCATGATGGTTTCGGTAGGGAACGTCCCACCATTGGGGACGAAACGATATCCATTTCCTCTTATTGCTTTAATTTTTTTTCTCGTGTCAACATAGAACAACAGGAGTGTTATGTGAATTGTTGTGATTTTTCGGGTTCATTTGGACATTTTTATGCATTAACTGAGTTTTCAATGCATTTATGTGCATAATTCAAATTTGAAGTACATGCACATGCTCCAGCGCATATAAATTGGTTGAAACTCAAATCTGTGTCCTTGGGTGCATGCTTAGGTCCCATGCAAGAAATGGGAATGAATTTCAAACACCAGGGCGCCGTTGATTGCCGGCAAACCATTAAGATGCCTGGTTTTTAAATTATGGTAAATCCAAAACTTGTCTGAAATTCATGAAACTTGGCATGCTATCCTGGAGCGGCATCAACATGCCGTGGTAAAAAATTTGTCCCATTTGGGGCAGGTTTGGGGATATGCTTCTCAAAAACCAGAGCTTCTCACAAAAAGCATGATGGTTTTCGGTAGGGAACGTGCCACCATTGGGGACGAAACGATATCCATTGCCTCTTATTGCTTTAAATTCTTTTCTCGTGTCAACATAGAACAACAGGAGTGTTGTGTGAATTTTTTTGATTTTTCGGGGTTCGATTTGACATTTTTATGCATTAACTGAGTTTTTAATGCATTTATGTGCATAATTTAAATTTGAACTACATGCACATGCTCTAGTGCATATAAATTGGTTGAAAAATCAAATCTGTGTCCTTGGGTGGATGCTTAGGTCCCATGCAAGAAATGGGAAAGAATTTCAAACACCAGCGCACCGTTGATTTCCGCCAAACATTGAGATGCCAGGTTTTTAAATTCTGGTAAATCCAAAATTCGTCTGAAATTCATGAAACTTGGCATGCTATCATGGAGCGGCATCAACATGCAGTGGTAAAAATTTTGTCCCATTTGGGGCAGGTTTGGGTATACGCTTCTCACAAACCAGAGCTTCTCACAAACCAGAGCTTCTCACAACAAGCATGATGGTTTTCGGTAGGGAACGTCCCACCATTGGGGAGGAAACGATAACCATTTCCTCTTATTGCTTTCTAATTTTTTCTCGTGTCAACATAGAACAGCAGGAGTGTTGTGTGAATTTTTTTGATTTTTTGGGGTTCATTTGGACATTTTTATGCATTAACTGAGTTTTCAATGCATTTATGTGCATAATTCAAATTTGCACTACATGCACATGCTCTAGTGCTTATAAATTGGTCGAAAAATCAAATATGTGTCCTTGGGTGCATGCTTAGGTCCCATGCAAGAAATGGAAATGAATTTCAAACACCAGCGCACCGTTGATTGCCGGCAAAACATTGAGATGCCTGGTTTTTAAATTCTAGTAAATCCAAAAGTCGTCTGAAATTCATGAAACTTGGCATGCTATCATGGAGCGGCATCAACATGCCGTGGTAAAAAATTTGTCCCATTTGGGGCAGGTTTGGGGATATGCTTCTCACAAACCAGAGCTTCTCACAACAAGGATGATGGTTTTCGCTAGGGAACGTCCCACCATTGTGGACGAAACGATATCCATTGCCTCTTATTGCTTTAAATTTTTTTCTCGTGTAACATAGAACAACAGGAGTGTTGTGTGAATTGTTGTGATTTTTCGAGTTCGTTTGGACATTTTTATGCATTAACAGAGTTTTCAATGCATTTATGTGCATAATTCAAATTTGAACTAGATTTACATGCTCTAGTGCATATAAATTGGTTGAAACTCAAATATGTGTCCTTGGGTGAATGCTTAGGTCCCATGCAAGAAATGGGAATGAATTTCAAACACCAGGGCACCGTTGATTGCCGTCAAACATTGAGATGCCTGGTTTTTAAATTATAGTAAATCTGAAACTCGTCTGAAATTCATGAAACTTGGCATGCTATCCTGGAGCGGCATCAACATGCCGTGGTAAAAAATTTGTCCCATTTGGGGCAGGTTTGGGGATATGCTTCTCAAAAACCAGAGCTTCTCACAAAAAGCATGATGGTTTTCGGTAGGGAACGTCCCACCATTGGGGACGAAACGATATCCATTGCCTCTTATTGCTTTAAATTCTTTTCTCGTGTCAACATAGAACAACAGGAGTGTTGTGTGAATTTTTGTGATTTTTCGGGGTTCGTTTGGACATTTTTATGCATTAACTGAGTTTTCAATGCATTTATGTGCATAATTTAAATTTTAACTACATGCACATGCTCTAGTGCATATAAATTGGTTGAAAAATCAAATCTGTGTCCTTGGGTGGATGCTTAGGTCCCATGCAAGAAATGGGAATGAATTTCAAACACCAGCGCACCGTTGATTGCCGCCAAACATTGAGATGCCTGGTTTTTAAATTCTGGTAAATCCAAAATTCGTCTGAAATTCATGAAACTTGGCATGCTATCATGGAGCGGCATCAACATGCAGTGGTAAAAATTTTGTCCCATTTGGGGCAGGTTTGGGGATACGCTCCTCACAAAGCAGAGCTTCTCACAACAACCATGATGGTTTTCGGTAGGGAACGTCCCACCGTTGGGGACGAAACGATATCCATTTCCTCTTATTGCTTTCAAATTTTTTCTCGTGTCAACATAAAACAACAGGAGTGTTGTGTGAATTTTTGTTATTTTTCGAGGTTTGTTTGGACATTTTTATGCATTAACTGAGTTTTCAATGCACTTATGTGCATAATTCAAATTTGAACTGCATGCACATGCTCTAGTGCATATAAATTGGTCGAAAAGTCAAATCTGTGTCCTTGTGTGCATGCTTAGGTCCCATGCAAGAAATGGGAATGAATTTCGAACACCAGGGCACCGTTGATTGCCGGCAAAACAATGAGATGCCTAGTTTTTAAATATTGGTAAATCCAAAACTCGTCTGAAATTCATGAAACTTTGCATGCTATCATGGAGCGGCATGAACATGCCATGGTAAATTTTTTCTACCATTTGGGGCCGGTTTGGGTTTATGCTTCTCACAAACCAGAGCTTCTCACAACAAGCATGATGGTTTTCGGTAGGGAACGTCCCACCATTGTGGACGAAACGATATCCATTGCCTCTTATTGCTTTCAATTTTTTTCTCGTGTCAACATAGAACAACAGGAGTGTTGTGTGAATTGTTGTGATTTTTCGAGTTCGTTTGGACATTTTTATGCATTAACAGAGTTTTCAATGCATTTATGTGCATAATTCAAATTTGAACTACATGCACATGCTCCAGTGCATATGAATTGGTTGAAACTCAAATATGTGTCCTTGGGTGCATGCTTAGGTCCCATGCAAGAAATGGGCATGAATTTCAAACACCAGGGCACTGTTGATTGTCGGCAAAACATTGAGATGCCTGGTTTTTAAATTATAGTAAATCCAAAACTCGTGTGAAATTCATGAAACTTTGCATGCTATCATGGAGCGGCATCAACATGTCGTGGTAAAAATTTTGTCCCATTTGGGGCAGGTTTGGGGATATGCTTCTCACAAACCAGAGCTTCTCACAACAGGCATGATGGTTTTCGGTAGGGAACGTCCCACCATTGGGGACGAAACGATATCCATCTCCTCTTATTGCTTTAAATTTTTTTCTCAGGTCAACATAGAACAACAGGAGTGTTATGTGAATTGTCGTGATTTTTCGGGTTCGTTTGGACATTTTTATGCATTAACTGAGTTTTCAATGCATTTATGCGCATAATTCAAATTTGAACTACATGCACATGCTACAGCGCATATAAATTGGTTGAAACTCAAATCTGTGTCCTTGGGTGCATGCTTAGGTCCCATGCAAGAAGTGGAAATGAATTTCAAACACCAGGGCACCGTTGATTGCCGGCAAAACATTAAGATGCCTGGTTTTTAAATTATGGTAAATCCAAAACTCGTTTGAAATTCATGAAACTTGGCATGCAATCCTGGAGCGGCATCAACATGCCGTGGTAAAAAATTTGTCCCATTTGGGGCAGGTTTGGGGATATGCTTCTCACAAACCAGAGCTTCTCACAACAAGCATGATGGTTTTCGGTAGGGAACGTCCCACCATTGGGGACGAAACGATATCCATTGCCTCTTATTGCTTTAAATTCTTTTCTCGTATCAACATAGAACAACAGGAATGTTCTGTGAATTTTTGTGATTTTTCGGGGTTCGTTTGGTCATTTTTATGCATTAACTGAGTTTTCAATGCATTTATGTGCATATTTCAAATTTGAACTACATGCAGATGCTCTAGTGCATATAAATTGGTTGAAAAATCAAATCTGTGTGCTTGGGTGGATGCTTAGGTCCCATGCAAGAAATGGCAACGAATTTCAAACACCAGCGCACCGTTGATTGCCGGCAAAACATTGAGATGCCTGGTTTTTAAATTCTAGTAAATCCAAAACTCGTCTGAAATTCATGAAACATGGCATGCTATCATGGAGCGGCATCAACATGCCGTGGTAAAATTTGTGTCCCATTTTGGGCAGGTTTGTGGATATGCTTCTCACAAACGAGAGTTTCTCACAACAAGCATGATGGTATTTAAATTCTGGTAAATCCAAAACTCGTCTGAAATTCATGAAATTTGGCATGCTATCATGGAGCGGCATCAACATGCAGTGGTAAAAATTTTGTCCCATTTGAGGCAGGTTTGGGTATACGCTTCTTACAAACCAGAGCTTCTCACAACAAGCATGATGGTTTTCGGTAGGGAACGTCCCACCATTGGGGACGAACCGATATCCATTTCCTCTTATTGCTTTCATATTTTTTCTCGTGTCAACATAGAACAATAGGAGTGTTGTTGGAATTTTTTGATTTTTTGGGGTTCGTTTGGACATTTTTATGCATTAACTGAGTTTTCAATGCATTTATGTGCATAATTCAAATTTGCACTGCATGCACATGCGCTAGTGCTTATAAATTGGTAGAAAAATCAAATATGTGTACTTGGGTGCATGCTTAGGTCCCATGCAAGAAATGGGAATGAATTTCAAACACCAGCGCACCGTTGATTGACGCAAAAACATTGAAATGCATGGTTTTTAAATTCTAGTAAATCCAAAACTCGTCTGAAATTCATGAAACTTGGCATGCTATCATGCAGCGGCATCAACATGCCGTGGTAAAAAATTTGTCCCATTTGGGGCAGGTTTGGGAATATGCTTCTCATAAACCAGAGCTTCTCACCACAAGCTTGATGGTTTTCGATAGGGACCGTCCCACCATTGGGGACGAAACGATATCCATTGCCTCTTATTGCTTTAAATTTTTTTCTCGTGTCAACATAGAACAACAGGAGTGTTGTGTGAATTGTTGTTATTTTCCGAGTTCGTTTGGACATTTTTATGCATTAACAGAGTTTTCAATGCATTTATGTGCATAATTCAAATTTGAACTACATGCACATGCTCTAGTGCATATAAATTGGTTGAAACTCAAATATGTGTCCTTGGGTGCATGCTTAGGTCCCATGAAAGAAATGGGAATGAATTTCAAACACCAGGGCACCGTTGATTGCCGTCAAAACATTGAGATGCCTGGTTTTTAAATTCTAGTAAATCTGAAACTCGTCTGAAATTCATGAAACTTTGCATGCTATCTTGGAGCGGCATCAACATACCGTGGTAAAAATTTTGTCCCATTTTGGGCAGGTTTGGGGATACGCTCCTCACAAAGCAGAGCTTCTCACAAACAAACATGATGGTTTTCGGTAGGGAACGTCCCACCATTGGGGACGAAACGATATCCATTTCCTCTTATTGCTTTCAAATTTTTTCTCGTGTCAACATAGAACAACAGGAGTGTTGTGTGAATTTTTGTTATTTTTCGAGGTTTGTTTGGACATTTTATGCATTAACTGAGTTTTCAATGCACTTATGTGCATAATTCAAATTTGAAGTGCATGCACATGCTCTAGTGCATATAAATTGGTCGAAAAGTCAAATCTGTGTCCTTGTGTGCATGCTTAGGTCCCATGCAAGAAATGGGAATGAATTTCGAACACCAGGGCACCGTTGATTGCCGGCAAAACAATGAGATGCCTAGTTTTTAAATATTGGTAAATCCAAAACTCGTCTGAAATTCATGAAACTTTGCATGCTATCATGGAGCGGCATCAACATGCCATGGTAAATTTTTTCTACCATTTGGGGCCGGTTTGGGTATATGCTTCTTACAAACCAGAGCTTCTCAAAACAAGCATGATGGTTTTCGGTAGGGAACGTCCCACCATTGTGGACGAAACGATATCCATTGCCTCTTATTGCTTTCAATTTTTTTCTCGTGTCAACATAGAACAACAGGAGTGTTGTGTGAATTGTTGTGATTTTACGAGTTCGTTTGGACATTTTTATGCATTAACAGAGTTTTCAATGCATTTATGTGCATAATTCAAATTTGAACTACATGCACATGCTCCAGTGCATATAAATTGGTTGAAACTCAAATATGTGTCCTTGGGTGCATGCTTAGGTCCCATGCAAGAAATGGGAATGAATTTCAAACACCAGGGCACCGTTGATTGCCGGCAAAACATTGAGATGCCTGGTTTTTAAATTATAGTAAATCCAAAACTCGTGTGAAATTGATGAAACTTTGCATGCTATCATGGAGCGGCATCAACATGTCGTGGTAAAATTTTGTCCCATTTGGGGCAGGTTTGGGGATATGCTTCTCACAAACCAGAGCTTCTCACAACAGGCATGATGGTTTTCGGTAGGGAACGTCCCACCATTGGGGACGAAACGATATCCATCTCCTCTTATTGCTTTAAATTTTTTTCTCATGTCAACATAGAACAACAGGAGTGTTATGTGAATTGTCGTGATTTTTCGGGTTCGTTTGGACATTTTTATGCATTGACTGAGTTTTCAATGCATTTATGCGCATAATTCAAATTTGAACTACATGCACATGCTCCAGCGCATATAAATTGGTTGAAACTCAAATCTGTGTCCTTGGGTGCATGCTTAGGTCCCATGCAAGAAGTGGGAATGAATTTCAAACACCAGGGCACCGTTGATTGCCGGCAAAACATTAAGATGCCTGGTTTTTAAATTATGGTAAATCCAAAACTCGTTTGAAATTCATGAAACTTGGCATGCTATCCTGGAGCGGCATCAACCTGCCGTGGTAAAAAATTTGTCCAATTTGGGGCAGGTTTGGGGATATGCTTCTCACAAACCAGAGCTTCTCACAACAAGCATGATGGTTTTCGGTAGGGAACGTCCCACCATTGGGGACGAAACGATATCCATTGCCTCTTATTGCTTTAAATTCTTTTCTCGTATCAACATAGAACAACAGGAGTGTTGTGTGGATTTTTGTGATTTTTCGGGGTTCGTTTGGTCATTTTGATGCATTAAGTGAGTTTTCAACGCATTTATGTGCATATTTCAAATTTGAACTACATGCAGATGCTCTAGTGCATATAAATTGGTTGAAAAATCAAATATGTGTCCTTGGGTGGATGCTTAGGTCCCATGCAAGAAATGGCAACGAATTTCAAACACCAGCGCACCGTTGATTGCCGGCAAAACATTGAGATGCCTGGTTTTTAAATTCCAGTAAATCCAAAACTCGTCTGAAATTCATGAAACATGGCATGCTATCATGGAGCGGCATCAACATGCCGTGGTAAAATTTGTGTCCCATTTTGGGTAGGTTTGTGGATATGCTTCTCACAAACCAGAGTTTCTCACAACAAGCATGATGGTTTTTAAATTCTGGTAAATCCAAAACTCGTCTGAAATTCATGAAACTTGGCATGCTATCATGGAGCGGCATCAACATGCAGTGGTAAAATTTTTGTCCCATTTGAGGCAGGTTTGGGTATACGCTTCTCACAAACCAGAGCTTCTCACAACAAGCATGATGGTTTTCGGTAGGGAACGTCCCACCATTAGGGACGAACCGATATCCATTTCCTCTTATTGCTTTCATATTTTTTCTCGTGTCAACATAGAACAGCAGGAGTGTTGTGTGATTTTTTTGATTTTTTGGGGTTCGTTTGGACATTTTTATGCATTAACTGAGTTTTCAATGCATTTATGTGCATAATTCAAATTTGCACTACATGCACATGCTCTAGTGCTTATAAATTGGTATAAAAATCAAATATGTGTACTTGGGTGCATGCTTAGGTCCCATGCAAGAAATGGGAATGAATTTCAAACACCAGCGCACCGTTGATTGACGCCAAAACATTGAAATGCATGGTTTTTAAATTCTAGTAAATCCAAAACTTGTCTGAAATTCATGAAACTTGGCATGCTATCATGCAGCGGCATCAACATGCCGTGGTAAAAATTTTGTCCCATTTGGGGCAGGATTGGGGATATGCTTCTCATAAACCAGAGCTTCTCACCACAAGCTTGATGGTTTTCGATAGGGAACGTCCCACCATTGGGGACGAAACGATATCCATTGCCTCTTATTGCTTTAAATTTTTTTCTCGTGTCAACATAGAACAACAGGAGCGTTGTGTGAATTGTTGTTATTTTCCGAGTTCGTTTGGACATTTTTATGCATTAACAGAGTTTTCAATGCATTTTGTGCATAATTCAAATTTGATCTACATGCACATGCTCCAGTGCATATAAATTGGTTAAAACTCAAATATGTGTCCTTGGTTGCATGCTTAGGTCCCATGCAAGAAATGCGAATGAATTTCAAACACCAGGGCACCGTTGATTGCCGGCAAAACATTGAGATGCCTGGTATTTAAATTGTAGTAAACCCGAAACTCGTCTGAAATTCATGAAATTTGGATGCTATCATGGAGCGGCATCAACATACCGTTGTAAAAAATTTGTCCCATTTTGGGCAGGTTTGGGGATATGCTTCTCACAAACGAGAGCTTCTCACAAACAAACATGATGGTTTTCGCTAGGGAACGTCCCACCATTGGGGACGAAACGATATCCATTGCCTCTTATTTCTTTAAATTCTTTTCTCGTGTCAACATAGAACAACAGGAGTGTTGTGTGAATTTTTGTGATTTTTCGAGGTTTGTTTGGACATTTTTATGCATTAACTGAGTTTTCAATGCATTTATGCGCATAATTCAAATTTGAACTACATGCACATGCTCCAGCGCATATAGATTGGTTGAAACTCAAATCTGTGTCCTTGGGTGCATGCTTAGGTACCATGCAAAAATGCGAATGAATTTCAAACACCAGGGCACCGTTGATTGCCGGCAAAACATTAAGATGCATGGTTTTTAAATTATGGTAAATCCAAAACTCGTTTGAAATTCATGAAACTTGGCATGCTATCCTGGAGCGGCATCAACATGCCGTGGTAAAAAATTTGTCCCATGTGGGGCAGGTTTGGGGATATGCTTCTCACAAACCAGAGCTTCTCACAACAAGCATGATGGTTTTCGGTAGGGAACATCCCACCATTGGGGACGAAACAATATCCATTGCCTCTTATTGCTTTAAATTCTTTTCTCTTATCAACATAGAACAACAGGAGTGTTGAGTGGATTTTTGTGATTTTTCGGGGTTCGTTTGGACATTTTTATGCATTAACAGAGTTTTCAATGCATTTATGTGCATAATTCAAATTTGAACTACATGCACATGCTCGAGTGCATATAAATTGGTTGAAACTCAAATATGTGTCCTTGGGTGCATGCATAGGTCCCATGCAAGAAATGCGAATGAATTTCAAACACCAGGGGACCGTTGATTGCCCGCAAAACATTGAGATGCCTGGTTTTTAAATTATAGTAAACCTGAAACTCGTCTGAAACTTTGGATGCTATCATGGAGCGGCATCAACATACCGTGGTAAAAAATTTGTCCCATTTTGGGCAGGTTTGGGGATATGCTTCTCACAAACCAGAGCTTCTCACAAACAAACATGATGGTTTTCGGTAGGGAACGTCCCACCATTGGGGACGAAACGATATCCATTGCCTCTTATTTCTTTAAATTCTTTTCTCGTGTCAACATAGAACAACAGGAGAGTTGTGTGAAATTTTGTGATTTTTCGAGGTTTGTTCGGACATTTTTATGCATTAACTGAGTTTTCAATGCACTTATGTGCATAATTCAAATTTGAACTGCATGCAGATGCTCTAGTGCATATAAATTGGTCGAAAAGTCAAATCTGTGTCCTTGTGTGCATGCTTAGGTCCCATGCAAGAAATGGGAATGAATTTCAAACACCAGGGCACCGTTGATTGCCGGCAAAACAATGAGATGCCTAGTTTTTAAATTCTGGTAAATCCAAAACTCGTCTGAAATTCATGAAACTTTGCATGCTATCATGGAGCGGCATCAACATGCCGTGGTAAAAATTTTGTACCATTTGGGGCAGGTTTGGGTACATGCTTCTGACAAACCAGAGCTTCTCACAACAAGCATGATGGTTTTCGGTAGGGAACGTCCCACCATTGTGGACGAAACGATATCCATTGCCTCTTATTGCTTTCAATTTTTTTTCTCGTGTCAACATAGAACAGCAGAAGTGTTGTGTGAATTTTTGTCATTTTTCGGGGTTCGTTTGGACATTTTTATGCATTAACTGAGTTTTCAATGCATTTATGTGCATAATTCAAATTTTAACTACATGCCCATGCTCTAGTGCATATAAATTTGTTGAAAAATTAAATATGTGTCCTCGGGTGGATGCTTAGGTCCCATGCAAGAAATGGGAATGAATTTCAAACACGACTGCACCGTTGATTGCCGGCAAAACATTGAGATGCCTGGTTTTTAAATTCTGGTAAATCCGAAACTCGTCTGAAATACCTGAAACTTGGCATGCTATCATGGAGCGGCATCAACATGCCATGGTAAAAAATTTGTCCCATTTGGGGCAGGTTTGGGTATAAGCTTCTCACAAACCAGAGCTTCTCACAACAAGCATGATGGTTTTCGGTAGGGAACGTCCCACCATTGGGGACGAACCGATATCCATTTCCTCTTATTGCTTTGAAATTTTTTCTCGTGTCAACATAGAACAGCAGGAGTGTTGTGTGAATTTTTTGATTTTTTGGGGTTCGTTTGGACATTTTTATGCATTAACTGAGTTTTCAATGCATTTATGTGCATAATTCAAATTTGCACTACATGCACATGCTCTAGTGCTTATAAATTGGTAGAAAAATCAAATATGTGTACTTGGGTGCATGCTTAGGTCCCATGCAAGAAATGGGAATGAATTTCAAACACCAGCGCACCGTTGATTGACGCCAAAACATTGAAATGCATGGTTTTTAAATTCTAGTAAATCCAAAACTCGTCTGAAATTCATGAAACTTGGCATGCTATCATGCAGCGGCATCAACATGCCGTGGTAAAAAGTTTGTCCCATTTGGGGCAGGTTTGGGGATATGCTTCTCATAAACCAGAGCTTCTCACCACAAGCTTGATGGTTTTCGATAGGGAACGTCCCACCATTGGGGACGAAACGATATCCATTGCCTCTTATTGCTTTAAATTTTTTTCTCGTGTCAACATAGAACAACAGGAGTGTTGTGTGAATTGTTGTTATTTTCCGAGTTCGTTTGGACATTTTTATGCATTAACAGAGTTTTCAATGCATTTTGTGCATTGAACTACATGCACATGCTCCAGTGCATATAAATTGCTTGAAACTCAAATATGTGTCCTTGGGTGCATGCTTAGGTCCCATGCAAGAAATGCGAATGAATTTCAAACACCAGGGCACCGTTGATTGCCGGCAAAACATTGAGATGCCTGGTATTTAAATTGTAGTAAACCCGAAACTCGTCTGAAATTCATGAAACTTTGGATGCTATCATGGAGCGGCATCAACATACCGTGGTAAAAAATTTGTCCCATTTTGGGCAGGTTTGGGGATATGCTTCTCACAAACCAGAGCTTCTCACAAACAAACATGATGGTTTTCGCTAGGGAACGTCCCACCATTGGGGACGAAACGATATCCATTGCCTCTTATTTCTTTAAATTCTTTTCTCGTGTCAACATAGAACAACAGGGGTGTTGTGTGAATTTTTGTGATTTTTCGAGGTTTGTTTGGACATTTTTATGCATTAACTGAGTTTTCAATGCATTTATGCGCATAATTCAAATTTGAACTACATGCACATGCTCGAGCGCATATAGATTGGTTGAAACTCAAATCTGTGTCCTTGGGTGCATGCTTAGGTCCCATGCAAGAAATGCGAATGAATTTCAAACACCAGGGCACCGTTGATTGCCGGCAAAACATTAAGATGCGTGGTTTTTAAATTATGGTAAATCCAAAACTCGTTTGAAATTCATGAAGCTTGGCATGCTATCCTGGAGCGGCATCAACATGCCGTGGTAAAAAATTGTCCCATTTGGGGCAGGTTTGGGGATATGCTTCTCACAAACCAGAGCTTCTCACAACAAGCATGATGGTTTTCGGTAGGGAACGTCCCACCATTGGGGTCGAAACGATATCCATTGCCTCTTATTGCTTTAAATTCTTTTCTCGTATCAACATAGAACAACAGGAGTGTTGTGTGGATTTTTGTGATTTTTCGGGGTTCGTTTGGTCATTTTGATGCATTAAGTGAGTTTTCAATGCATTTATGTGCATATTTCAAAGTTGAACTACATGCAGATGCTCTAGTGCATATAAATTGGTTGAAAAATCAAATCTGTGTCCTTGGGTGGATGCTTAGGTCCCATGCAAGAAATGGCAACGAATTTCAAACACCAGCGCACCGTTGATTGCCGGCAAAACATTGAGATGCCTGGTTTTTAAATTCTAGTAAATCCAAAACTCATCTGAAATTCATGAAACATGGCATGCTATCATGGAGCGGCATCAACATGCCGTGGTAAAATTCGTGTCCCATTTTGGGCAGGTTTGTGGATATGCTTCTCACAAACCAGAGTTTCTCACAACAAGCATGATGGTTTTTAAATTCTGGTAAATTCAAAACTCGTCTAAAATTCATGAAACTTGGCATGCTATCATGGAGCGGCATCAACATGCAGTGGTAAATTTTTTGTCCCATTTGAGGCAGGTTTGGGTATACGCTTCTCACAAACCAGAGCTTCTCACAACAAGCATGATGGTTTTCGGTAGGGAACGTCCCACCATTGGGGACGAACCGATATCCATTTCCTCTTATTGCTTTCATATTTTTTCTCGTGTCAACATAGAACAGCAGGAGTGTTGTGTGGATTTTTTGATTTTTTGGGGTTCGTTTGGACATTTTTATGCATTAACTGAGTTTTCAATGCATTTATGTGCATAATTCAAATTTGCACTACATGCACATGCTCTAGTGCTTATAAATTGGTATAGAAATCAAATATGTGTACTTGGGTGCATGCTTAGGTCCCATGCAAGAAATGGGAATGAATTTCAAACACCAGCGCACCGTTGATTGACGCCAAAACATTGAAATGCATGGTTTTTAAATTCTAGTAAATCCAAAACTCGTCTGAAATTCATGAAACTTGGCATGCTATCATGCAGCGGCATCAACATGCCGTGGTAAAAAGTTTGTCCCATTTGGGGCAGGTTTGGGGATATGCTTCTCATAAACCAGAGCTTCTCACCACAAGCTTGATGGTTTTCGATAAGGAACGTCCCACCATTGGGGACGAAACCATATCCATTGCCTCTAATTGCTTTAAATTTTTTTCTCGTGTCAACATAGAACAACAGGAGTGTTGTGTGAATTGTTGTTATTTTCCGAGTTCGTTTGGACATTTTTATGCATTAACAGAGTTTTCAATGCATTTTGTGCATTGAACTACATGCACATGCTCCAGTGCATATAAATTGGTTGAAACTCAAATATGTGTCCTTGGGTGCATGCTTAGGTCCCATGCAAGAAATGCGAATGAATTTCAAACACCAGGGCACCGTTGATTGCCGGCAAAACATTGAGATGCCTGGTATTTAAATTGTAGTAAACCCGAAACTCGTCTGAAATTCATGAAATTTGGATGCTATGATGGAGCGGCATCAACATACCGTGGTAAAAAATTTGTCCCATTTTGGGCAGGTTTGGGGATATGCTTCTCACAAACCAGAGCTTCTCACAAACAAATATGATGGTTTTCGCTAGGGAACGTCCCACCATTGGGGACGAAACGATATCCATTGCCTCTTATTTCTTTAAATTCTTTTCTCGTGTCAACATAGAACAACAGGAGTGTTGTGTGAATTTTTGTGATTTTTCGAGGTTTGTTTGGACATTTTTATGCATTAACTGAGTTTTCAATGCATTTATGCGCATAATTCAAATTTCAACTACATGCACATGCTCGAGCGCATATAGATTGGTTGAAACTCAAATCTGTGTCCTTGGGTGCATGCTTAGGTCCCATGCAAGAAATGCGAATGAATTTCAAACACCAGGGCACCGTTGATTGCCGGCAAAACATTAAGATGCGTGGTTTTTAAATTATGGTAAATCCAAAACTCGTTTGAAATTCATGAAACTTGGCATGCTATCCTGGAGCGGCATCAACATGCCGTGGTAAAAAAATTGTCCCATTTGGGGCAGTTTTGGGGATATGCTTCTCACAAACCAGAGCTTCTCACGATAAGCATGATGGTTATCGGTAGGGAACGTCCCACCATTGGGGACGAAACAATATCCATTGCCTCTTATTGCTTTAAATTCTTTTCTCGTATCAACATAGAACAACAGGAGTGTTGTGTGGATTTTTGTGTTTTTTCGGGGTTCGTTTGGTCATTTTGATGCATTAACTGAGTTTTCAATGCATTTATGTGCATATTTCAAAGTTGAACTACATGCAGATGCTCTAGTGCATATAAATTGGTTGAAAAATCAAATCTGTGTCCTTGGGTGGACGCTTAGGTCCCATGCAAGAAATGGCAACGAATTTCAAACACCAGCGCACCGTTGATTGCCGGCAAAACATTGAGATGCCTGGTTTTTAAATTCTAGTAAATCCAAAACTCGTCTAAAATTCATGAAACATGGCATGCTATCATGGAGCGGCGTCAACATGCCGTGGTAAAATTTGTGTCCCATTTTAGGCAGGTTTGTGGATATGCTTCTCACAAACCAGAGTTTCTCACAACAAGCATGATGGTTTTTAAATTCTGGTAAATCCAAAACTCGTCTGAAATTCATGAAACTTGGCATGCTATCATGGAGCGGCATCAACATGCAGTGGTAAAAATTTTGTCCCATTTGAGGCAGGTTTGGGTATACGCTTCTCACAAACCAGAGCTTCTCACAACAAGCAAGATGGTTTTCGGTAGGGAACGTCCCACCATTGGGGACGAACCGATATCCATTTCCTCTTATTGCTTTCAAATTTTTTCTCGTGTCAACATAGAACAGCAGGAGTGTTGTGTGAATTTTTTGATTTTTTGGGGTTCGTTTGGACATTTTTATGCATTAACTGAGTTTTCAATGCATTTATGTGCATAATTCAAATTGCACTACATGCACATGCTCTAGTGCTTATAAATTGGTAGAAAAATCAAATATGTGTACTTGGGTGCATGCTTAGGTCCCATGCATGAAATGGGAATGAATTTCAAACACCAGCGCACCGTTGATTGACGCCAAAACATTGAAATGCATGGTTTTTAAATTCTAGTAAATCCAAAACTCGTCTGAAATTCATGAAACTTGGCATGCTATCATGGAGCGGCATCAACATGCCGTGGTAAAAATTTTGTCCCATTTGGGGCAGGTTTGGGGATATGCTTCTCATAAACCAGAGCTTCTCACCACAAGCTTGATGGTTTTCGATAGGGAATGTCCCACCATTGGGGACGAAACGATATCCATTGCCTCTTATTGCTTTAATTTTTTTTCTCGTCTCAACATAGAACAACGGGAGTGTTGTGTGAATTGTTGTTATTTTCCGAGTTCGTTTGGACATTTTTATGCATTAACAGAGTTTTCAATGCATTTATGTGCATAATTCAAATTTGAAGTACATGCACATGCTCCAGTGCATATAAATTGGTTGAAACTCAAATATGTGTCCTTGGGTGCATGCTTAGGTCCCATGCAAGAAATGCGAATGAATTTCAAACACCAGGGCACCGTTGATTTCCGGCAAAACATTGAGATGCCTGGTTTTTAAATATAGTAAACCCGAAACTCGTCTGAAATTCATGAAACTTTGGATGCTATCATGGAGCGGCATCAACATACCGTGGTAAAAAATTTGTCCCATTTTGGGCAGGTTTGGGGATATGCTTCTCACAAACAAACATGATGGTTTTCGGTAGGGAACGTCCCACCATTGGGGACGAAACGATATCCATTGCCTCTTATTTCTTTAAATTCTTTTCTCGTGTCAACATAGAATAACAGGAGTGTTGTGTGGATTTTTGTGATTTTCCGAGGTTTGTTTGGACATTTTTATGCATTAACTGAGTTTTCAATGCACTTATGTGCATAATTCAAATTTGAACTGCATGCAGATGCTCTAGTGCATATAAATAGGTCGAAAAGTCAAATCTGTGTCCTTGTGTGCATGCTTAGCTCCCATGCAAGAAATGGGAATGAATTTCAAACACCACTGCACCGTTGATTGCCGGGAAAACAATGAGATGCCTAGTTTTTAAATTCTGGTAAATCCAAAACTCGTGTGAAATTCATGAAACTTTGCATGCTATCATGGAGCGGCATCAACATGCCGTGGTAAACTTTTTGTACCATTTGGGGCAGGTTTGGGTACATGCTTCTGACAAACCAAAGCTTCTCACAACAAGCATGATGGTTTTCGGTAGGGAACGTCCCACCATTGTGGACGACACGATATCCATTGCCTCTTATTGCTTTCAATTTTTTTTCTCGTGTCAACATAGAACAACAGGAGTGTTGTGTGAATTTTTGTGATTTTTGGGGTTCGTTTGTACATTTTTATGCATTAACTGAGTTTTCAATGCATTTATGTGCATAATTCAAATTTTAACTACATGCCCATGCTCTAGTGCATATAAATTTGTTGAAAAATTAAATATGTGTCCTCGGGTGGATGCTTAGGTCCCATGCAAGAAATGAGAATGAATTTCAAACACCAGCACACCGTTGATGGACGCCAAAACATTGAAATGCATGGTTTTTAAATTCTGGTAAATCCAAAACTCGTCTGAAATTCATGAAACTTGGCATGCTATCATGGTGCGGCATCAACATGCCGTGGTAAAAATTTTGTCCCATTTGGGGCAGGTTTGGGGATATGTTTCTCATAAACCAGAGCTTCTCACCACAAGCATGATGTTTTCGATAGGGAACGTCCCACCAGTGGGGACGAAACGATATCCATTGCCTCTTATTGCTTTAAATTTTTTTTCTCGTGTCAACATAGAACAACGGGAGTGTTGTGTGAATTGTTGTTATTTTCCGAGTTCGTTTGGACATTTTTATGCAGTAACAGAGTTTTCAATGCATTTATGTGCATAATTCAAATTTGAACTACATGCACATGCTCCAGTGCATATAAATTGGTTGAAACTCAAATATGTGTCCTTGGGTGCATGCTTAGGTCCCATGCATGAAATGGGAATGAATTTCAAACACCAGCGCACCGTTGATTGACGCCAAAACATTGAAATGCATGGTTTTTAAATTCTAGTAAATCCAAAACTCTTCTGAAATTCATGAAACTTGGCATGCTATCATGGAGCGGCATCAACATGCCGTGGTAAATTTTTTGTCCCATTTGGGGCAGGTTTGGGGATATGCTTCTCATAAACCAGAGCTTCTCACCACAAGCTTGATGGTTTTCGATAGGGAATGTCCCACCATTGGGGACGAAACGATATCCATTGCCTCTTATTGCTTTAATTTTTTTTCTCGTCTCAACATAGAACAACGGGAGTGTTGTGTGAATTGTTGTTATTTTCCGAGTTCGTTTGGACATTTTTATGCATTAACAGAGTTTTCAATGCATTTATGTGCATAATTCAAATTTGAAGTACATGCACATGCTCCAGTGCATATAAATTGGTTGAAACTCAAATATGTGTCCTTGGGTGCATGCTTAGGTCCCATGCAAGAAATGCGAATGAATTTCAAACATTGAGATGCCTGGTTTTTAAATATAGTAAACCCGAAACTCGTCTGAAATTCATGAAACTTTGGATGCTATCATGGAGCAGCATCAACATACCGTGGTAAAAATTTTGTCCCATTTTGGCCAGGTTTGGGGATATGCTTCTCACAAACAAACATGATGGTTTTCGGTAGGGAACGTCCCACCATTGGGGACGAAACGATATCCATTGCCTCTTATTTCTTTAAATTCTTTTCTCGTGTCAACATAGAATAACAGGAGTGTTGTGTGGATTTTTGTGATTTTTCGAGGTTTGTTTGGACATTTTTATGCATTAACTGAGTTTTCAATGCACTTATGTGCATAATTAAAATTTGAACTGCATGCAGATGCTCTAGTGCATATAAATTGGTCGAAAAGTCAAATCTGTGTCCTTGTGTGCATGCTTAGGTCCCATGCAAGAAATGGGAATGAATTTCAAACACCACTGCACCGCTGATTGCCGGGAAAACAATGAGATGCCTAGTTTTTAAATTCTGGTAAATCCAAAACTCGTGTGAAATTCATGAAACTTTGCATGCTATCATGGAGCGGCATCAACATGCTGTGGTAAACTTTTTGTACCATTTGGGGCAGGTTTGGGTACATGCTTCTGACCAACCAGAGCTTCTCACAACAAGCATGATGGTTTTCGGTAGGGAACGTCCCACCATTGTGGACGAAACGATATCCATTGCCTCTTATTGCTTTCAATTTTTTTTCTCGTGTCAACATAGAACAACAGGAGTGTTGTGTGAATTTTTGTGATTTTTCGGGGTTCGTTTGGACATTTTTATGCATTAACTGAGTTTTCAATGCATTTATGTGCATAATTCAAATTTTAACTACATGCCCATGCTCTAGTGCATATAAATTTGTTGAAAAATTAAATATGTGTCCTCGGGTGGATGCTTAGGTCCCATGCAAGAAATGAGAATGAATTTCAAACACCAGCGCACCGTTGATGGACGCCAAAACATTGAAATGCATGGTTTTTAAATTCTGGTAAATCCAAAACTCGTCTGAAATTCATGAAACTTGGCATGCTATCATGGTGCGGCATCAACATGCCGTGGTAAAATTTTTGTCCCATTTGGGGCAGGTTTGGGGATATGTTTCTCATAAACCAGAGCTTCTCACCACAAGCATGATGTTTTCGATAGGGAACGTCCCACCAGTGGGGACGAAACGATATCCATTGCCTCTTATTGCTTTAATTTTTTTTTTCGTGTCAACATAGAACAACGGGAGTGTTGTGTGAATTGTTGTTATTTTCCGAGTTCGTTTGGACATTTTTATGCAGTAACAGAGTTTTCAATGCATTTATGTGCATAATTCAAATTTGAACTACATGCACATGCTCCAGTGCATATAAATTGGTTGAAACTCAAATATGTGTCCTTGGGTGCATGCTTAGGTTCCATGCAAGAAATGCGAATGAATTTCAAACACCAGGGCACCGTTGATTGCCAGCAAAACATTGAGATGCCTCGTTTTTAAATTATAGTAAGCCCAAAACTCGTCTGAAATTCATGAAACTTTGGATGCTATCATGGAGCGGCATCAACATACCGTGGTAAAAATTTTGTCCCATTTTGGACAGGTTTGGGGATATGCTTCTCACAAACCAGAGCTTCTCACAAACAAACATGATGGTTTTCGGTAGGGAACGTCCCACCATTGGGGACGAAACGATATCCATTGCCTCTTATTTCTTTAAATTCTTTTCTCGTGTCAACGTAGAACAACAGGAGAGTTGTGTGAATTTTTGTGATTTTTCGAGGTTTGTTTGGACATTTTTATGCATTAACTGAGTTTTCAATGCACTTATGTGCATAATTCAAATTTGAACTGCATGCAGATGCTCTATTGCATATAAATTGGTCGAAAAGTCAAATCTGTGTCCTTGTGTGCATGCTTAGGTCCCATGCAGGAAATGGGAATGAATTTCAAACACCAGGGCACCGTTGATTGCCGGCAAAACAATGAGATGCCTAGTTTTTAAATTCTGGTAAATCCAAAACTCGTCTGAAATTCATGAAACTTTGCATGCTATCATGGAGCGGCATCAACATGCCGTGGTAAAATTTTTGTACCATTTGGGGCAGGTTTGGGTACATGCTTCTGACAAACCAGAGCTTCTCACAACAAGCATGATGGTTTTCGGTAGGGAACGTCCCACCATTGTGGACGAAACGATATCCATTGCCTCTTATTGCTTTCAATTTTTTTTCTCGTGTCAACATAGAACAACAGGAGTGTTGTGTGAATTTTTGTGATTTTTCGGGGTTCGTTTGGACATTTTTATGCATTAACTGAGTTTTCAATGCATTTATGTGCATAATTCAAATTTTAACTACATGCCCATGCTCTAGTGCATATAAATTTGTTGAAAAATTAAATATGTGTCCTCGGGTGGATGCTTAGGTCCCATGCAAGAAATGGGAATGAATTTCAAACACGACTGCACTGTTGATTGCCGGTAAAACATTGAGATGCCTGGTTTTTAAATTCTGGTAAATCCAAAACTCGTCTGAAATACCTGAAACTTGGCATGCTATCATGGAGCGGCATCAACATGCCATGGTAAAAAATTTGTCCCATTTGGGGCAGGTTTGGGTATAAGCTTCTCACAAACCAGAGCTTCTCACAACAAGCATGATGGTTTTCGGTAGGGAACGTCCCACCATTGGGGACGAACCGATATCCATTTCCTCTTATTTCTTTCAAATTTTTTCTCGTGTCAACATAGAACAGCAGGAGTGTTGTGTGAATTTTTTGATTTTTTGGGGTTCGTTTGGACATTTTTATGCATTAACTGAGTTTTCAATGCATTTATGTGCATAATTCAAATTTGACTACATGCACATGCTCTAGTGCTTATAAATTGGTAGAAAAATCAAATATGTGTCCTTGGGTGCATGCTTAGGTCCCATGCAAGAAATGGGAATGAATTTCAAACACCAGCGCACCGTTGATGGACGCCAAAACATTGAAATGCATGGTTTTTAAATCTAGTAAATCCAAAACTCGTCTGAAATTCATGAAACTTGGCATGCTATCATGGAGCGGCATCAACATGCCGTGGTAAAATTTTTGTCCCATTTGGGGCAGGTTTGGGGATATGCTTCTCATAAACCAGATCTTCTCACCACAAGCATGATGGTTTCGATAGGGAACGTCCCACCATTGGGGACGAAACGATATCCATTGCCTCTTATTGCTTTAAATTTTTTTCTCGTGTCAACATAGAACAACGGGAGTGTTGTGTGAATTGTTGTTATTTTCCGAGTTCGTTTGGACATTTTTATGCATTAACAGAGTTTTCAATGCATTTATGTGCATAATTCAAATTTGAACTACATGCACATGCTCCAGTGCATATAAATTGGTTGAAACTCAAATATGTGTCCTTGGGTGCATGCTTAGGTCCCATGCAAGAAATGCGAATGAATTTCAAACACCAGGGCACCGTTGATTGCCAGCAAAACATTGAGATGCCTCGTTTTTAAATTATAGTAAACCCAAAACTCGTCTGAAATTCATGAAACTTTGGATGCTATCATGGAGCGGCATCAACATACCGTGGTAAAAATTTTGTCCCATTTTGGACAGGTTTGGGGATATGCTTCTCACAAACAAACATGATGGTTTTCGGTAGGGAACGTCCCACCATTGGGGACGAAACGATATCCATTGCCTCTTATTTCTTTAAATTCTTTTCTCATGTCAACGTAGAACAACAGGAGAGTTGTGTGAATTTTTGTGATTTTTCGAGGTTTGTTTGGACATTTTTATGCATTAACTGAGTTTTCAATGCACTTATGTGCATAATTCAAATTTGAACTGCATGCAGATGCTCTAGTGCATATAAATTGGTCGAAAAGTCAAATCTGTGTCCTTGTGTGCATGCTTAGGTCCCATGCAAGAAATGGGAATGAATTTCAAACACCAGGGCACCGTTGATTGCCGGCAAAACAATGAGATGCCTAGTTTTTAAATTCTGGTAAATCCCAAACTCGTCTGAAATTCATGAATTTTGCATGCTATCATGGAGCGGCATCAACATGCCGTGGTAAAATTTTTGTACCATTTGGGGCAGGTTTGGGTACATGCTTCTGACAAACCAGAGCTTCTCACAACAAGCATGATGGTTTTCGGTAGGGAACGTCCCACCATTGTGGACGAAACGATATCCATTGCCTCTTATTGCTTTCAATTTTTTTCACGTGTCAACATAGAACAACAGGAGTGTTGTGTGAATTTTTGTGATTTTTCGGGGTTCGTTTGGACATTTTTATGCATTAACTGAGTTTTCAATGCATTTATGTGCATAATTCAAATTTTAACTACATGCCCATGCTCTAGTGCATATAAATTTGTTGAAAAATTAAATATGTGTCCTCGGGTGGATGCTTAGGTCCCATGCAAGAAATGGGAATGAATTTCAAACACGACTGCACCGTTGATTGCCGGCAAAACATTGAGATGCCTGGTTTTTCAAATTCTGGTAAATCCAAAACTCGTCTGAAATACCTGAAACTTGGCATGCTATCATCGAGCGGCATCAACATGCCATGGTAAAAAATTTGTCCCATTTGGGGCAGGTTTGGGTATACGCTTCTCACAAACCAGAGCTTCTCACAACAAGCATGATGGTTTTCGGTAGGGAACGTCCCACCATTGGGGACGAACCGATATCCATTTCCTCTTATTGCTTTCAAATTTTTTCTCGTGTCAACATAGAACAGCAGGAGTGTTGTGTGAATTTTTGATTTTTTGGGGTTCGTTTGGACATTTTTATGCATTAACTGAGTTTTCAATGCATTTATGTGCATAATTCAAATTTGACTACATGCACATGCTCTAGTGCTTATGAATTGGTAGAAAAATCAAATATGTGTCCTTGGGTGCATGCTTAGGTCCCATGCAAGAAATGGGAATGAATTTCAAACACCAGCGCACCGTTGATGGACGCCAAAACATTGAAATGCATGGTTTTTAAATTCTAGTAAATCCAAAACTCGTCTGAAATTCATGAAACTTGGCATGCTATCATGGAGCGGCATCAACATGCCGTGGTAAAATTTTTGTCCCATTTGGGGCAGGTTTGGGGATATGCTTCTCATAAACCAGATCTTCTCACCACAAGCATGATGGTTTCGATAGGGAACGTCCCACCATTAGGGACGAAACGATATCCATTGCCTCTTATTGCTTTAAATTTTTTTCTCGTGTCAACATAGAACAACAGGAGTGTTGTGTGAATTGTTGTTATTTTCCGAGTTCATTTGGACATTTTTATGCATTAACAGAGTTTTCAATGCATTTATGTGCATAATTCAAATTTGAACTACATGCACATGCTCCAGTGCATATAAATTGGTTGAAACTCAAATATGTGTCCTTGGGTGCATGCTTAGGTCCCATGCAAGAAATGCGAATGAATTTCAAACACCAGGGCACCGTTGATTGCCAGCAAAACATTGAGATGCCTGGTTTTTAAATTATAGTAAACCCGAAACTCGTCTGAAATTCATGAAACTTTGGATGCTATCATGGAGCGGCATCAACATACCGTGGTAAAATTTTTGTCCCATTTTGGGCAGGTTTGGGGATATGCTTCTCACAAACAAACATGATGGTTTTCGGTAGGGAACGTCCCACCATTGGGGACGAAACGATATCCATTGCCTCTTATTTCTTTAAATTCTTTTCTCGTGTCAACATAGAACAACAGGAGTGTTGTGTGAATTTTTGTGATTTTTCGAGGTTTGTTTGGACATTTTTATGCATTAACTGAGTTTTCAATGCACTTATGTGCATAATTCAAATTTAAACTGCATGCAGATGCTAAAAGTCAAATCTGTGTCCTTGTGTGCATGCTTAGGTCCCATGCAAGAAATGGGAATGAATTTCAAACACCAGGGCACCGTTGATTGCCGGCAAAACAATGAGATGCCTAGTTTTTAAATTCTGGTAAATCCAAAACTCGTCTGAAATTCATGAAACTTTGCATGCTATCATGGAGCGGCATCAACATGCCGTGGTAAAAATTTTGTAACATTTGGGGCAGGTTTGGGTACATGCTTCTGACAAACCAGAGCTTCTCACAACAAGCATGATGGTTTTCGGTAGGGAACGTCCCACCATTGTGGACGAAATGATATCCATTGCCTCTTATTGCTTTCAATTTTTTTTCTCATGTCAACATAGAACAACAGGAGTGTTGTGTGAATTTTTGTGATTTTTCGGGGTTCGTTTGGACATTTTTATGCATTAACTGAGTTTTCAATGCATTTATGTGCATAATTCAAATTTTAACTACATGCCCATGCTCTAGTGCATATAAATTGGTTGAAAAATCAAATCTGTGTCCTTGGGTGCATGCTTAGGTCCCATGCTAGAAATGGGAATGAATTTCAAACGCCAGCGCACCGTTGATTGCCGGCAAAACATTGAGATGCCTGGTTTTTAAATTCTAGTAAATCCAAAACTCGTCTAAAATTCAGGAAACTTGGCATGCTATCATGGAGCGGCATCAACATGTCGTGGTAAAAAATTTGTCCAATTTGGGGCAGGTTTGGGGATATGCTTCTCACAACAAGCATGATGGTTTTGGGTAGGGAATGTCCCACCTTTGGGGACGAAACGATATACATTGCCTCTTATTGCTTTCAATTTTTTTCTCGTGTCAACATAGAACAACTGGAGTGTTGTGTGATTTCTTGTGATTTTTCGGGGTTCGTTTGGACATTTTTATGCATTAACTGAGTTTCCAATGCATTTATGTGCATAATTCATATTTGAACTACATGCACATCCTCCAGTGCATATAAATTGGTGGAAAAATCAAATCTGTGTCCTTGGTTGCATGCTTAGGTCCCATGCAAGAAATGGGAATGAATTTCAAACACCAGGGCACCGTTGATTGCCGGCAAAGCATTGAGATGCCTGGATTTTAAATTCTGGGAAATCCAAAACTCATCTAAAATTCATGAAACTTGGCTTGCTATCTGATACGTCTCCGTCGTATCTACTTTTCCAAACACTTTTGCCGTTGTTTTGGACTCTAACTTGCATGATTTGAATGGAACTAAGCCGGACTGACGCTGTTTTCAGCAGAATTGCCATGGTGTTATTTATGTGCAGAAAGAAAAGTTCTCGGAATGACCTGAAACTTCATGAAGATTATTTTTGGAAATAATGAAAAATACTGCCGAAAGAATCAAGGCCAGGGGGCCAACACCCTTTCCACGGGGGGGGGGGGGGCTGCCCCCTGGGCGTGCCCCCTGCCTCATGTGCCCCCTAGAGCTCCACCAACCTCAACTCCAACTCCATATATTCGTGTTCAGGGAGAAAAAATCAGAGAGAAAGATTCATCGCGTTTTACGATACGGAGCCGCCGCCAAGCCGTAAACTTTCTCGGGAGGGCTGATCTGGAGTCCGTTCGGGGCTCCGGAGAGGGGAATCCATCGCCATCGTCATCATCAACTATCCTCCATCACCAATTTCATGATGCTCACCACCGTGCGTGAGTAATTCCATCGTAGGCTTGCTGGACGGTGATGGGTTGGATGAGATTTATCATGTAATCGAGTTAGTTTTGTTAGGGTTTGATCCCTAGTATCCACTATGTTCTGAGATTGATGTTGCTATGACTTTGCTATGCTTAATGCTTGTCACTAGCGCCCGAGTGCCATGATTTCAGATATAAACCTATTATGTTTTCATGAATATATGTGAGTTCTTGATCCTATCTTGCAAGTCTATAGTCTCCTACTATGTGTTATGATCCGGCAACCCCGAGGTGACAATAATCGGGACCACTCTCGGTGATGACCATAGTTTGAGGAGTTCATGTATTCACTATGTGTTAATGCTTTGGTCCGGTACTGTATTAAAAGGAGGCCTTAATATCCCTTAGTTTCCAATAGGACCCCGCTGCCACGGGAGGGTAGGACAAAAGATGTCATGCAAGTTCTTTTCCATAAGCACGTATGACTATATTCGGAATACATGCCTACATTACATTGATGAATTGGAGCTAGTTCTGTGTCACCCTATGTTATAATTGTTGCATGAATAATGGCATCCGGCATAATTCTCCATCACCGATCCAATGCCTATGAGCTTTTGACATATTGTTCTTCGCTTATTTACTTTTCCGTTGCTACAGTTACAATCACTACAAAACCCAAAAATATTACTTTTGCTACCATTACCGTTACTTCCATACTACATTGCTACTAAATACTTTGTTGCAGATATTAAGTTATCCAAGTGTGGCTGATTTGACAACTCAATTGCTAATACTTGAGAATATTGTTTGGCTCCCCTCGTGTCGAATCAATAAATTTGGGTTGAATACTCTACCCTTGAAAACTGTTGCGATCCCCTATACTTGTGGGTCATCACTATCATGGAGCGGCATCAACATGCCATGGTAATTGTTTTGTCCCATTTGGGGCAGGTTTGGGTATATGCTTCTCACAAACCAGAGCTTCCCACAACAAGCATGATGGTTTTCGGTAGGGAACGTCCCACCTTTGGGGACGAAACAATATCCATTGCCTCTTATTTCCTTCATATTTTTTCACATGTCAACATAGAACAACATGAGTGTTGTGTGATTTTTTGTGACTTTGCGGGGTTCGTTTGGACATTCTTATGCATTAACTGAGTTTTCAATGCATTTATGTGCATAATTCAAATTTGAACTACATGCACATGCTCCAGTGCATATAAATTGGTTGAAAAATCAAATATGTGTCCTTGGGTGCATGCTTAGGTCCCATGCAAGAAATGGGAATGAATTTCAAACACCAGGGCACCGTTGATTGCCGGCAAAACATTGAGATGCCTGGTTTTTAAATTATAGTAAATCCAAAACTCGTCTTAAATTCATGAAACTTGGCATGCTATCATGGAGCGGCATCAACATGCCGTGGTAAAATTTTTGTCCCATTTGGGGCAGGTTTGGGTATATGCTTCTCACAAACCAGAGCTTCTCACAACAAGCATGATGGTTTTCTATAGGGAACGTCCCACCATTGGGGACGAAATGATATCCATTGCTGTCGGTGGACAGGACACCTATGGGATCACTTGAAACCCTTCTACGGATGGCGGGCGCGGGGTCGTGAGAAGAGCAGGTCTAACAGGAAGCACACGGATCATTTACGGAGCCGCCGCCAAGCCCTAAACTCTCTCGGGAGGGCTGATCTGGAGTCCGTTCGGGGCACCAGAGAGGGGAATCCGCCGCCATCGTCGTCATCAACCATCCTCCATGACCAATTTCATGATGCTCACCGTCGTGTTTGAGTAATTCCATTGTAGGCTTGCTGGACGGTGATGGGTTGGATGAGATTCATCATGTAATCGAGTTAGTTTGGTTAGGGTTTGATCCCTACCATCCACTATGTTCTGAGATTGATGTTGCTATGAGTTTGCTATGCTTAATTCTTGTCACTAGGGCACGAGTGCCATGACTTCAGATCTGAACCTATTATGTTTTCATGAATATATGTGAGTTCTTGATCCTATCTTGCAAGTCTATAGTCACCTACTATGTGTTATGATCCGGCAACCCTGAAGTGACAATAATCGGGACCACTCCCGGTGATGACCATAGTTTGAGGAGTTCATGTATTCACTATGTGTTAATGCTTTGGTCCGGTACTCTATTAAAAGGAGGCCTTAAAATCCCTTAGTTTCCAATAGGACCCCACTGCCACGGGAGGGTAGGACAAAAGATGTCATGCAAGTTCTTTTCCATAAGCATGTATGACTATATTCGGAATACATGCCTACATTACATTGATGTATTGGAGCTAGTTCTGTGTCACCCTATGTTATAACTGTTGCATGAATAATCACATCCGGCATAATTCTCCATCACCGATCCAATGCAGCTTTTCACATATTGTTCTTCGCTTATTTACTTTTCCGTTCCTACTATTACAATCACTACAAAAACCAAAAATGTTACTTTTGCTACCGTTACCATAATTTCCATACTACTTTGCTACTAAATACTTTGCTGTAGATATTAAGTTATCCAGGTGTGGCTGAATTGACAACTCAGTTGCTAATACTTGAGAATATTCTTTGGCTCCCCTTGTGTCGAATCAATAAATTTGGGTTGAATACTCTACCCTCGAAAACTGTTGCGATCCCCTATACTTGTAGGTCATCAAGACTATTTTCTGGCGTCGTTGCCAGGGAGCATAGCTCTATTCTTTGAGTCACTTGGGATTTATATCTGCTGGTCACTATGAAGAACTTGAAAGACGCGAAAACTAAAATTTATCCCTCAACTACGAGGGTAGGTAAGGAACTGCCCTCTAGCTGTGCACTTGATTCACCTTCTGTTTTGAGTAAGCTTGCGACACCTAAACCTGCTTCTGCTATTAATTCTGATATGTCGCATGTTATTGATGATGCCACTTCTGCTATGCATGATACTTATGATGAAACTACATCTATGCTTGATACTACTGTGCCACTCGGTGAATTTCTTGATGAACAACTTGCTAGGATCAGAGAGAATGAAATTATTGAAACAGATAATATTGATGAAAGTGATGATGAAGATTCTCCCCCTAGATATGAATTGCCTGTTGTGCCTGAGGGCTATGTTATGGATGAAGAAACTACTAGAGACTTTCTTGCTTGCAATGATAGAAGTGATCTTAAGAAATTATTAGCTAAGCTGAAACAAAAAACTCTGAATGCTAGAATGTAGTATGATCCTGCCTATGCTACTTCACCTATCTTTGTTACTGGTAAGCATTATGAATTCTCTATTGATCCTGATATAATTACTTTGGTTGAATCTGATCCTTTTTATGGCCATGAATCTGATACTATATTTGCTAGTAGATGCTTAATTGGTCGCGGAAACTGTGGAAACCTGAGTGTCCCTGATATTATTATTTTGTGCCATGCCTTGTTTCGTGATGATACATTTAGTATGGGTGCCATTGTTGCAAAGCGGTTAAATCTTAACCGTACTAAGGGTCCCATCTTGGGAGGCATCTTCGCCTCGCGCCTCGCTGCATACTATAGCATACCTATTATGCACTATGAGAAAGAAGAAAAATTGCTGCCTACTGCTTATTTAGATTATAAGAGTATGGTAGCACATGATTTTATTGTTAAGAATAGGGAAAGGGCGCTTAAATACAAGTTGTTATTTGATAAAAATCACCCTGAGATTATTACCTTGCCTGCTCCTTCCTTGTTTGATTTATCTACAGGCCAGTATCTTGTTGCGCTAGCGACCATCCAAGCGTACCGGAACCCTACATCAGCCACAGAGCCAGAGCCGGAACCACAATTTGATCCTCCACGATAGTCTAATTACCAGTGGGATCCGGAGGCGATTGCCAACTAGTGGCAATCGGAGGCTTCTTCTTCTCAGTGCGACCCTAACTATCACTTCGGATATCCGCTAGGCCAGCCGTGGCCATAGACCAACTTAGGCCAAAAGCCTAAGCTTGGGGGAGTACGTATTTCTCACCGACATTACATTCATGTTTACACACTCATTGCTAGTTGTCGGTGCTCATACTTTTTCACTGTAATATCCATGCTAGTTTATTCTTGTTTTTATTCTTTCTTCTTGTGTGTTTGAAAAACTTTAAGAAAACCAAAAAAATTAGTTGTAGCGTTTAGCTAGTTTACTTTCTTGCTTGTAGTAGTAATAATTAAAAGAAAACCCAAAAATATTTCCTGTTCTTCTTTTGCTTGTTGGGAGCTTTCTTGTGTAAATAGTTTAATTTCTTTTCTTTTCTTTGGGGTTCGATAGGAGAAGACCATGATGAAACTGTTAAAATGGCTCTCATATGCATTATTGTTGATTTAACCAAGAGTCCATATTGCCTTGTGTTTCCTGTTTATTGAATGCTCGCAGATTCCAGCTTAGTCCAATGCACGTGCACTATTATTATTATTCACATCGTTCGGTCGTGCAAATGAAAGGCAATTATGACGATATATGATGGACTGATTGAGATGAGAGAAGCTGGGACGAACTCGGCCTCTCTTGTTTTTGTAAATATGATTAGTTCATCGTTCCTGATTCAGCCTATTATGAATAAACATGTTTCCAATGACAATTAGAGATTATAGTTGCTTATGCCATGCTTAATTAGCTAGGAGTTTATGACTGTTGTCACTCTCTAGTTGGTCGCTTCCCAGTCTTTTGCTAGCCTTCACTTGTACTAAGCGGGAATACTGCTTGTCCATCCAATCCCTTAAACCCCAAAGTTATGCCATAAGAGTCCACCATACCTTCCTATATGCGGTATCTACCTGCCGTTCCAAGTAAATTTGTATGTGCCAAACAGTAAACCTTCAAATGAAATTCTGTTTTGTATGCTCGAATAGCTCATGTATCAACTAGGGCTGTCCGTATCTTCCATGTTAGGCGGGTCATTCTCAAGAGGAGTGGACTCCGCTCCTCACTCACGAGAAAATGGCTGGCCACCGGGATGCCCAGTCCCATGCTTTATGCAAATCAAATCAAAATGATTGCAAACAAAACACCCCCGGGACTGTTGTTAGTTGGAGGCACTCGTTGTTTCGAGCAAGCCATGTATTGATGCTTGTTGGTGGAGGGGGAGTATAAACTTTACCATTCTGTTTGGGAACCGCCTATAATCTGTGTAGCATGGAAGACATCGCCATCTCTCGGTTGTTATGTTGACAATGAAAGTATGCCGCTCAAAATATTATCTATTTATCTCTATTTCAAAATCGAGCTCTGGCACCTCTACAAATCCCTGCTTCCCTCTGCGAAGGGCTTATCTATTTACTTTTATGTTGAGTCATCACCCTCTTATTAAAAAGCACCAGCTAGAGAGCACCGCTGTCATTTGCATCCATTACTATTAATTTATATTGGGTATGACTATGATTAGATCTCTTTTACCATGAATTACAATGTTTAGTCAGTCCCTGGTCTTTAAAGGTGCTTTGCACTTATGTTTTCTGGTCTCAGAAAGGGCTAGCGAGATACCATCTTGTTATATCATATTATGATTGTTTTGAGAAAGTGTTGTCATCCGAGATTTATTATTATTGCTCGCTAGTTGATCATGGCATTGATATGAGTAAACATGAGACCTAAGTGTTATTGTGAATATGGTTAGTTCATAATCTTTGCTAAAAACTTGAATGCTGGCTTTACATATTTGCAACAACAAGAGCAAACAGAGTTTGTTAAAGTTTTTCTTTATCTCTTTCAGTTTATCAACTGAATTGCTTGAGGACAAGCAAAGGTTTAAGCTTGGGGGAGTTGATACGTCTCCGTCGTATCTACTTCTCCAAACACTTTTGCCCTTGTTTTGGACTCTAACTTGCATGATTTGAATGGAACTAACCCGGACTGACGCAGTTTTCAGCAGAATTGCCATGGTGTTATTTATGTGCAGAAACAAAAGTTCTCAGAATGACCTAAAACTTCACAGAGATTATTTTTGGAAATAATGAAAAATACTGGCGAAACAATCAAGGCCAGGGGGACCACACCCTTTCCACGAGGGTGGGGGGTGCGCCTGCCCCCCTAGGCGCGCGCCCTACCTTGTGGGCCCCCTGGAGCTCCACCGACCTCAACTCGAGCTCCATATATTCGTGTTCGGGGAGAAAAAAATCAGAGAGAAAGATTCATCAGTTTTACGATACGGAGCCGCCGCCAAGCCCTAAACTCTCTCGGGAGGGCTGATCTGGAGTCCGTTCGGGGCTCCGGAGAGGGGAATCCATCGCCATCGTCATCATCAACCATCCTCCATCACCAATTTCATGATGCTCACCGCCGTGCGTGAGTAATTCCATCGTAGGCTTGCTGGACGGTGATGGGTTGGATGAGATTTATCATGTAATCAAGTTAGTTTTGTTAGGGTTTGATCCCTAGTATCCACTATGTTCTGAGATTGACGTTGCTATGACTTTGCTATGCTTAATGTTTGTCACTAGGGCCCGAGTGCCATGATTTCAGATCTGAACCTATTATGTTTTCATGAATATATGTGAGTTCTTGATCCTATCTTGCAAGTCTATAGTCACCTACTATGTGTTATGATCCGGCAACCCCAAAGTTACAATGATCGGGACCACTCCCGGTGATGACCATAGTTTGAGGAGTTCATGTATTCACTATGTGTTAATGCTTTGGTCCGGTACTCTATTAGAAGGAGGCCTTAATATCCCTTAGTTTCCAATAGGACCCCGCTGCCACGGGAGGGTAGGACAAAAGATGTCATGCAAGTTCTTTTCCATAAGCACGTATGACTATATTCAGAATACATGCCTACATTACATTGATGAATTGGAGCTAGTTCTGTGTCACCCTATGTTATAATTGTTGCATGAATAATCGCATCCGGCATAATTTTCCATCACCGATCCAATGCCTATGATCTTTTCATATATTGTTCTTCGCTTATTTACTTTTCCGTAGCTACTGTTACAATCACTACAAAACCCAAAAATATTACTTTAGCTACCGTTACCGTTACTTCCATACTACTTTGCTACCAGATACTTTGCTGCAGATATTAAGTTATCCAGGTGTGGCTGAATTGACAACTCAGTTGCTAATACTAGAGAATATTCTTTGGCTCCCCTTGTGTCGAATCAATAAATTTGGGATGAACACTCTACCCTTGAAAACTGTTGCGATCCCCTATACTTATGGGTCATCACTATCATGGAGCGGCATCAATATGCTGTGGTAAAAATTTTGTCCCATTTGGGGCAGGTTTGGGGATATGCTTCTCACAAACTAGAGCTTCTCACAACAAGCATGATGGTTTTCGGTAGGGAATGTCCCACTATTGAGGACGAAACGATATCCATTGCCTCTTATTGCTTTAAATTTTTTTCTCGTGTCAACATAGAACAATAGGAGTGTTGTGTGAATTGTTGTGATTTTTCGGGTTCGTTTGGACATTTTTATGCATTAACAGAGTTTTCAATGCATTTATGTGCATAATTCAAATTTGAACTACATGCACATGCTCCAATGCACATAAATTGGTTGAAACTCAAATCTGTGTCCTTGGGTGCATGCTTAGGTCCCATGCTAGAAATGGGAATGAATTACAAACACCAGCGCACCATTGACTGCCGGCAAAACATTGAGATGCCTGGTTTTTAAATTATAGTAAATCCAAAACTCGTCCGAAATTCATGAAACTTGGTGTGCTATCATGGAGCGGCATCAACATGTCGTGGTAAAAATTTTGTCCCATTTGGGGAAGGTTTGGGGATATGCTTTTCACAACAAGCATGATGGTTTTCGGTAGGTAATGTCCCACCTTTGTGGAAGAAACGATATCCATTGCCTCTTATTGCTTTCAAATTTTTTTCTCGTGTCAACAAAAAACAACTGGAGTGTTGTGTGATTTCTTGTGATTTTTCGGGGTTCGTTTGGACATTTTTGTGCATTAACTGAGTTTTGAATGCATTTATGGGCATAATTGAAATTTGAACTACATGCACATGCTCAAGTGCATATAAATTGGTTGAAAATAAAATTTATGTCCTTGGGTGCATGCTTAGGTCCCATGCAAGAAATGGGAATGAATTTCAAACACCAAGGCATCGTTGATTGCCGGCAAAACATTGAGATGCCTGGTTTTTAAATTAGAGTAAATACAAAACTCGTCTGAAATTCATGAAACTTGGCAAGCTATCATGGAGCGGCATCAACATGCGGTGGTAAAAATTTCGTCCCATTTGGGGCAGGTTTGGGTATACGCTTCTCACAAACCAGAGCTTCTCACAACAAGCATGATGGTTTTCGGTAGGGAACGTCCCACCATTGGGGACGAAACGATATCCATTTCCTCTTATTGCTTTCAAATTTTTTCTCGTGTCAACATAGAACAACAGGAGTGTTGTGTGAATTTTTTGATTTTTCGGGGTTCGGTTGGACATTTCTATGCATTAACTAAGTTTTGAATGCATTTATGTGCATAATTCAAATTCAAACTACATGCACATGCTCTAGTGCTTAAAAATTGGCTGAAAATCAAATATGTGTCCTTGGGTGCATGATTAGGTCCCATGCAAGAAATGGGAACGAATTTCAAACACCAGCGCACCGTTGATTGCCGGCAAAACATTGAGATGCATGGTTTTTAAATTCTAGTAAATCCAAAACTCGTCTGAAATTCATGAAACTTGGCATGCTATCATGTAGCCGCATCAACATGCCGTGGTAAAAATTTTGTCCCATTTTTGGCAGGTTTGGGGATATGCTTCTGACAAACAATAGCTTCTCACAATAAGCATGATGGTTTTTGGTAGGGAACGTCCCACCATTGGGGACGAAACGATGTCCATTGCCTCTTATTGCTTTAAATTTTTTTTCTCGTGTCAACATAGAACAACAGGAGTGTTGTGTGAATTGTTGTGATTTTTCGGGTCCGTTTGGACATTTTTATGCATTACAGAGTTTTCAATGCATTTATGTGCATAATTAAAATTTGAACTACGTGCACATGCTCAAGTGCATATGAATTTGTTGAAACTCAAATCTGTGTCCTTGGGTGCATGCTTAGGTCCCATGCTAGAAATGGGAATGAATTTCAAACACCAGCGCACCGTTGATTGCCGGCAAAACATTGAGATGCCTGGTTTTTAAATTCTAGTAAATCCAAAACTCGTCTGAAATTCATGAAACTTGGCATGCTATCATGGAGCGGCATCAACATGTCGTGGTAAAATTTTTGTCCCATTTGGGGCAGGTTTCGGGATATGCTTCTCACAAACCAGAGCTTCTCACAATAAGCATGATGGTTTTCGGTAGGGAACGTCCCACCATTGGGGACGAAACGATATCCATTTCCTCTTATTGCTTTAAATTTTTTTCTCTTGTCAACATAGAACAATAGGAGTGTAGTGTGATTTTTTTTTGATTTTTGGGGTTCGTTTGGACATTTTTATACATTAACTGGGTTTTGAATGCATTTATGTGCATAATTCAAATTTGAACTACATGCACATGGTGTAATGCTTATAAATTGGTTGAAAATCAAATCTGTGTCCTTGGGTGCATGCTTAGGTCCCATTCAAGAAATGGGAATGAATTTCAAACACCAGCGCACCGTTGATTGCCGGCAAAACATTGAGATGCATGGTTTTTAAATTTAACTAAATCCAAAATTCGTCTGAAATTCATGAAACTTGGCATGCTATTATGGAGCGGCATCAACATGCCGTGGTAAAAAATTTGTCCCATTTTTGGCAGGTTTGGGGATATGCTTTTTACAAACCATAGCTTCTCACAATAAGCATGATGGTTTTCGGTAGGGAACGTCCTACCATTGGGGACGAAACGATGTCCATTGCCTCTTATTGCTTTAATTTTTTTTTCTCGTGTCAACAAAGAACAACAGGAGTGTTGTGTGAATTGTTGTGATTTTTCGGGTTCGTTTGGACATTTTTATGCATTAACAGAGATTTCAATGCATTTATGTGCATAATTCAAATTCGAACTACATGCACATGCTCCAGTGCATATAAATTGGTTGAATCTCAAATCTGTGTCCTTGGGTTCATGCTTAGGTCCCATGCTAGAAATGGGAATGAATTTCAAACACCAGCGCACCATTGATTGCCGGCAAAACATTGAGATGCTTGGTTTTAAATTCTAGTAGATCCAAAACTCGTCTGAAATTCATGAAACTTGGCATGCTATCATGGAGCGGCATCAACATGCCGTGGTAAAAAATTTGTCCCATTTGGGGCAGGTTTGGGGATATGCTTCTCACAAACCAGAGCTTCTCACAATAAGCATGATGGTTTTCGGTAGGGAATGTCCCACTATTGAGGACGAAACGATATCCATTGCCTCTTATTGCTTTAAATTTTTTTCTCGTGTCAACATAGAACAATAGGAGTGTTGTGTGAATTGTTGTGATTTTTCGGGTTCGTTTGGACATTTTTATGCGTTAACAGAGTTTTCAATGCATTTATGTGCATAATTCAAATTTGAACTACATGCACATGCTCCAGTGCACATAAATTGGTTGAAACTCAAATCTGTGTCCTTGGGTGCATGCTTAGGTCCCATGCTAGAAATGGGAATGAATTACAAACACCAGCGCACTGTTGACTGCCGGCAAACATTGAGATGCCTGGTTTTTAAATTATAGTAAATTCAAAACTCGTCCGAAATTCATGAAACTTGCTGTGCTATCATGGAGCGGCATCAACATGTCGTGGTAAAAATTTTGTCCCATTTGGGGAAGGTTTGGGGATATGCTTTTTACAACAAGCATGATCTTTTTCGGTAGGGAACGTCCCACCTTTGGGGAAGAAACGATATCCATTGCCTCTTATTGCTTTCAAATTTTTTTCTCGTGTCAACATAGAACAACTGGAGTGTTGTGTGATTTCTTGTGATTTTTCGGGGTTCGTTTGGACATTTTGTGCATTAACTGAGTTTTGAATGCATTTATGGGCATAATAGAAATTTGAACTACATGCACATGCTCCAGTGCATATAAATTGGTTGAAAATAAAATTTGTGTCCTTGGGTGCATGCTTAGGTCCCATGCAAGAAATGGGAATGAATTTCAAACACCAAGGCATCGTTGATTGCCGGCAAAACATTGAGATGCCTAGTTTTTAAATTATAGTAAATACAAAACTCGTCTGAAATTCATGAAACTTGGCATGCTATCATGGAGCGGCATCAACATGCGGTGGTAAAAATTTCGTCCCATTTGGGGCAGGTTTGGGTATACGCTTCTCACAAACCAGAGCTTCTCACAACAAGCATGATGGTTTTCGGTAGGGAATGTCCCACCATTGGGGACGAAACGATATCCATTTCCTCTTATTGCTTTCAAATTTTTTCTCGTGTCAACATAGAGCAACAGGAGTGTTGTGTGAATTTTTTGATTTTTCGGGGTTCGTTTGGACATTTCTATGCATTAACTAAGTTTTGAATGCATTTATGTGCATAATTCAAATTCGAACTACATGCACATGCTCTAGTGCTTATAAATTGGTTGAAAATCAAATATGTGTCCTTGGGTGCATGATTAGGTCCCATGCAAGAAATGGGAACGAATTTCAAACACCAGCGCACCGTTGATTGCCGGCAAAACATTGAGATGCCTGGTTTTTAAATTATAGTAAATCCAAAACTCGTCTGAAATTCATGAAACTTGGCATGCTATCATGGAGCGGCATCAACATGTCGTGGTAAAATTTTTGTCCCATTTGGGGCAGGTTTCGGGATATGCTTCTCACAAACCAGAGCTTCTCACAATAAGCATGATGGTTTTCGGTAGGGAACGTCCCACCATTGGGGACGAAACGATATCCATTGCCTCTTATTGCTTTAAATTTTTTTCTCGTGTCAACATAGAACAACAGGAGTGTAGTGTGATTTTTTTTGATTTTTTGGGGTTCGTTTGGAAATTTTTATGCATTAACTGGGTTTTCAATGCATTTATGTGCATAATTCAAATTTGAACTACATGCACATGCTCTAATGCTTATAAATTGGTTGAAAATCAAATCTGTGTCCTTGGGTGCATGCTTAGGTCCCATGCTAGAAATGGGAATGAATTTCAAACACCAGCGCACCGTTGATTGCCGGCAAAACATTGAGATGCATGGTTTTTAAATTCTAGTAAATCCAAAACTCGTCTGAAATTCATGAAACTTGGCATGCTATCATGGAGCGGCATCAACATGCGGTGGTAAAAATTTCGTCCCATTTGGGGCAGGTTTGGGTATACGCTTCTCACAAACCAGAGCTTCTCACAACAAGCATGATTGTTTTCGGTAGGGAACGTCCCACCATTGGGGACGAAACGATATCCATTTCCTCTTATTGCTTTCAAATTTTTTCTCGTGTCAACATAGAGCAACATGAGTGTTGTGTGAATTTTTTGATTTTTCGGGGTTCGTTTGGACATTTCTACGCATTAACTAAGTTTTGAATGCATTTATGTGCATAATTCAAATTCGAACTACATGCACATGCTCTAGTGCTTATAAATTGGTTGAAAATCAAATGTGTGTCCTTGGGTGCATGATTAGGTCCCATGCAAGAAATGGGAACGAATTTCAAACACCAGCGCACCGTTGATTGCCGGCAAAACATTGAGATGCATGGTTTTTAAATTCTAGTAAATCCAAAACTCGTCTGAAATTCATGAAACTTGGCATGCTATCATGGAGCGGCATCAACATGCCGTGGTAAAAATTTTGTCCCATTTTTGGCAGGTTTGGGGATATGCTTCTGACAAACAATAGCTTCTCACAATAAGCATGATGGTTTTCGGTAGGGAACGTCCCACCATTGGGGACGAAACGATGTCCATTGCCTCTTATTGCTTTAATTTTTTTTTCTCGTGTCAACATAGAACAACAGGAGTGTTGTGTGAATTGTTGTGATTTTTCGGGATCGTTTGGACATTTTTATGCATTAACAGAGTTTTCAATGCATTTATGTGCATAATTAAAATTTGAACTACGTGCACATGCTCGAGTGCTTATGAATTTGTTGAAACTCAAATCTGTGTCCTTGGGTGCATGCTTAGGTCCCATGCTAGAAATGGGAATGAATTTCAAACACCAGCGCACCGTTGATTGCCGGCAAAACATTGAGATGCCTGGTTTTTAAATTATACTAAATCCAAAACTTGTCTGAAATTCATGAAACTTGGCATGCTATCATGGAGCGGCATCAACATGACGTGGTAAAATTTTTGTCCCATTTGGGGCAGGTTTCGGGATATGCTTCTCACAAACCAGAGCTTCTCACAATAAGCATGATCTTTTTCGGTAGGGAACGTCCGACCATTGGGGACGAAACGATATCCATTGCCTCTTATTGCTTTAAAAAAATTTCTCGTGTCAACATAGAACAACAGGAGTGTAGTGTGATTTTTTTTATTTTTCGGGGTTCATTTGGACATTTTTATGCATTAACTGGGTTTTGAATGCATTTATGTGCATAATTAAAATTTGAACTACATGCACATGCTCTAATGCTTATAAATTGGTTGAAAATCAAATCTGTGTCCTTGGGTGCATGCTTAGGTCCCATGCAAGAAATGGGAATGAATTTGAAACACCAGCGCACCGTTGATTGCCGGCAAAACATTGAGATGCATGGTTTTTAAATTATAGTAAATACAAAACTCGTCTGAAATTCATGATACTTGGCATGCTATCATGGAGCGGCATCAACATGCGGTGGTAAAACATTTGTCCCATTTTTGGCAGGTTTGGGGATATGCTTTTGACAAACCATAGCTTCTCACAATAAGCATGATGGTTTTCGGTAGGGAACGTCCCACCATTGGGGACGAAACGATGTCCATTGCCTCTTATTGCTTTAATTTTTTTTCTCGTGTCAACAAAGAACAACAGGAGTGTTGTGTGAATTGTTGTGATTTTTCGGGTTCGTTTGGACATTTTTATGCATTAACTAAGTTTTGAATGCATTTATGTGCATAATTCAAATTCGAACTACATGCACATGCTCCAGTGCTTATAAATTGGTTGAATCTCAAATCTGTGTCCTTGGGTTCATGCTTAGGTCCCATGCTAGAAATGGGAATGAATTTCAAACACCAGCGCACCATTGATTGCCGGCAAAACATTGAGATGCATGGTTTTTAAATTCTAGTAAATCCAAAACTCGTCTGAAATTCATGAAACTTGGCATGCTATCATGGAGCGGCATCAACATGCCGTGGTAAAATTTTTGTCCCATTTGGGGCAGGTTTGGGGATATGCTTCTCACAAACCAGAGGTTCTCACAACAAGCATGATGGTTTTCGGCAGGGAACGTCCCACCATTGGGGATGAAACGATATCCATTTCCTCTTATTGCTTTCAAATTTTTTCTCGTGTCAACATAGAGCAACAGGAGTGTTGTGTGAATTTTTTGATTTTTCGGGGTTCGTTTGGACATTTCTATGCATTAACTAAGTTTTGAATGCATATATGTGCATAATTCAAATTCAAACTACATGCAGATGCTCTAGTGCTTATAAATTGGTTGAAATCAAATATGTGTCCTTGGGTGCATGATTAGGTCCCATGCAAGAAATGGGAACGAATTTCAAACACCAGCGCACCGTTGATTGCCGGCAAAACATTGAGATGCATGGTTTTTAAATTCTAGTAAATCCAAAACTCGTCTGAAATACATGAAACTTGGCATGCTATCATGGAGCGGCATAAACATGCCATGGTAAAAAATTTGTCCCATTTTGGGCAGGTTTGGGGATATGCTTCTCACAACAAGCATGATGGTTTTCGGTAGGGAACGTCCCACCTTTGGGGACGAAACGATATGCATTGCCTCTTATTGCTTTCAATTTTTGTTCTCGTGTCAACATAGAACAACTGGAGTGTTGTGTGATTTCTTGTGATTTTTCGGGGTTCGTTTGGACATTTTTCTGAATTAACTGAGTTTTCAATGCATTTATGTGCATAATTCAAATTTGAACTACATGCACATCCTCCAGTGCATATAAATTGGTTGAAAATCAAATCTGTGTCCTTGGTTGCATGCTTAGGTCCCATGCAAGAAATGGGAATGAATTTCAAACACCAGGGCACCGTTGATTTCCGGCAAAACATTGAGATGCCTGGTTTTTAAATTCTAGGAAATCCAAAACTCGTTTGAAATTCATGAAACTTGGCATGCTATCTGATACATCTCCGTCGTATCTACTTTTCCAAACAGTTTTGCCGTTGTGTTGGACTTTAAATTGCATGATTTGAATGGAACTAACCCGGACTGACGCTGTTTTTAGCAGAATTGCCATGGTGTTATTTATGTGCAAAAATAAAAGTTCTCGGAATGACCTGAAACTTCACGGAGATTATTTTTGGAAATAATGAAAAATACTTGCGAAAGAATCAAGGCCAGGGGGCCCACACCCTTTCCACGAGGGTGGGGGGCGCGCCTGCCCCCCTGGGCGCGCCCCTGCCTCGTGGGCCCCCTGGAGCTCCATCGACCTCAACTCCCTTCATTGCGATCCGGATTTTGACGCGTTGGCGGAGCCATCCTGAAGAGGGTGACATCTGTTAGCATCTTGATAGACAAATAGACAAGTAGAATCAACGGATAGAAATTGCAACATATAGTCTTCACAATAAACATTCGAACGAGGATGAACGAATGAATTCCATAGTAAATCATCACACTTCCATAAGTTGAGAAGCCACTTAGAAAAAGGTATGGAATCAACATTTGACTTCGAAGCAACTCGAATACCACAATTCAAAACAAAACAAAGTATTGGCTTGTAGAATAAGCCGGAACAAACATATGATAGAGATTTCGTCCGAAGTTTTCGTGGTGGGGCCCACACGGGCTCGATCGTACCACACCATCATGTACAAGGCAGTGCACATGACATACGAAGCGTCCTCGAGTCGGCATAGCCAAGGACTCTTTAAGACACTACGAGACCACTGTAAAACCAACCGTGGAAAGGCGGACCACTAGACGTCGAACCCCAATCTCATATCATGCGTCTGTCGGAAAGATATCCTAGGAACTACTTCAATTCCCACTTATAAACTCCCGAAACTTTCTGGTTATGCAATCTGGTGTTGGGGATACAGGGGACACAAAATATATCACCCAAATTAGCAATCCCTAGATCCAGCTGTATCCATCCGTCAACACATAACCAAGAAACATTCGGAAATCGTGTACCTCAACCTTGGAAAAGAATCCGTTATACGAGTTATGGCAATACTCCCGAACTCCCGCCCCAGTACTGGGTGGCGTCGAGGTGATCTCACCAACAACTGCATAAAAGAGATTTTCGATGTCGGCGAAACTCAGATATTCCAGAACTGCAACGATAAAATTGTGACGACAACACCTCGGAGCTCAACTCCCCGGGACACTGCCACAACCCCTAAATGTCAGGAGGCACCAAGAACAATGTTCTCGTCACAAAACCATCGGAACGATTCTAAGATACCCGCGTGATCCTAAAAAAAATTTAGTGAAATTTGAGGAGAGAAGAGTCAAAACTTCTACGTCAGGAGGCCTCACCAGAGCGACGAAGGGACTGAGGAGTAAAAAGAATCCTACTCTCCGATATATATAATCCCAAGACTCAAAACATTTTTGTTCTAGACTCAACAACGCCAGCGATTCGATCAAGCAGAGGGCTCCTAAGTCGGGGATGGCTCCGATATATATAATCTTAGAAGCCAGTCCATTCCGTGCCATACTTCTTCTGGAGAAAAAGAACCCCACAACCCAATGGAGATGAACTCGGTCTGATCAAACCCAGACGCTCTTGTTCATCGAGCTGTTTCTTCAATTCCTTCAGCTCCTTGGGTCCAAGCTTGTATGGACGCTTGCAAACGGGTTCCGTGCCCGGCTCAAGATCGATAACGAACTCAACTGGCCGGTGAGGAGGCATACCCGGAAGCTCTTATGGAAAGACATCTTGATACTCACAAATGACTGGAATCTGAGAGATGGCATTCAACTCGCCCTTCTCATTGAGAGAAAACAACCGAATGGTTTCATCACAAGCGGCATAAATAATCACATCCTCAGAAGAGTGTGTCAATTGAATTTCCTTGGCAGCACAATCAAGTTGAGCTTTGTGCTTAGAAAGCCAGTCCATCCCGAGAATTAGATCAATATCCGAGTCACCAAGAACAATTGGAGAAGACAGAAATTTATAGTTTCCCATCTTGATGGAAACATCTGGAACCATGGAGCTTGCGTTCATGAATTTACCCGGAGAGACAACTAATAACGGTCTAGGAAAATCTTGAAAAACCGACTCATGCTTGGATGCAAAAGGTCTAGAGATGAAAGAAAGCGATGCACCAGTATCAAATAAGACTTTTGCAGGAATATCATTAACTGAGAGATTACCCATTATCACATCAGTAGATTCCTCCGCTTGAGCTGCATTCATCATGTTCACCTTAGCAGACATGGGATTATGCTTGACCACTGCATTGCTGGAAGATCTCACAGGAGGAGGAGGCGAAAGGCACCTTTGGTTGAAGCACTTGTTAGCATAGTGACCTTTCTGCTGACACTTGTTGCAAGTCACCTCTGAGAGTGGACGATGATAAGGAGCATTCGACTTTGGAGCTTGATTCTGAGACTTGTTGTGATAGCCAGGGTTGGATGAGTGGGAAGATCCATGGCCACCTTTGTTCTTTTGCTGGTAAGGCTGACGAAATGGAGGAGGAGGCAACCAGAACTTCTGTTGCTTAGCAGCCACTAGTGAGGAAGAAGAAGACTGAACTGCGTCCCTGACTCTCTTCTTAGAAGCCTCACACTTGAGCTGAGCAGCCTCTTGCTTCAGTGCCATGTTATAGAATTGATCAAACTGAGTAGGCTCAACAAGAACGAGAGCTAACTGCAAATCCTCTCTAAAGCCACCTCTGAAATGATAGATCATGCTCTTTTCATCAGGAACATCTTGTTTAGCAAAGCGAGCAAGTTTCTGAAACTGGATGTTGAATTGATACACAGACATGTTGGCTTGCTTGAGATTGCGGAATTCCTCACGCTTGCTCTCAAAAACACTTTGTGGAATGTGGTGCGCTTTGAAGTCCCGACAGAAGTCAGTCCAAGTGATCACACGACCTCCTCTGGAATCTGTGTATTGTTGATACCAATTAGCAGCTTGGTCCTTGAGCTGAAAAGAAGCGAACTTGACAAAGTCCTCAGGCCTGACATTACTACATTCAAAATGCTTGTTGATGTCCACGAGCCAATCATCGGCATCTGTGGCCTCGGCACAGTAGCTGAAAGACTTGGGCTGATTTGCGAGAAACTGGTTGAGAGCAGCAAAGTGAGGCAGATTGTTGCCTTGGCCTTGATTTCCTTGATTGCCTTACCCTTGGGTGCGTTCTTGCAAGAGTTGCAAAATCATCTGAGCATTGGCGTTGGTGGCTGCCATGATAGCTTGCCATGCCTCCGGAGGCGGAGGTGGTGGCGGAGGGTTCGCCTGACTCCCTTCATTGCGATCCGGATTCTGACGCGTTGGCGGAGCCATCCTGAAGAGGGTGACATCCGTTAGCATCTTGATAGACAAATAGACAAGTAGAATCAACGGATAGAAATTGCAACATATAGTCTTCACAATAAACATTCGAACGAGGATGAACGAATGAATTCCATAGTAAATCATCACACTTCCATAAGTTGAGAAGCCACTTAGAAAAAGGTATGGAATCAACATTAGACTTCGAAGCAACTCAAATACCACAATTCAAAACAAAACAAAGTATTGGCTTGCAGAATAAGCCGGAACAAACATATGATAGAGATTTCGTCCGAAATTTTCGTGGTGGGGCCCACACGGGCTCGATCGTACAGCACCATCATGTACAAGGCAGTGCACATGACATACAAAGCGTCCCCGAGTCGGCATAGCCAAGGACTCTTTAAGACACTACGAGACCACTGTAAAACCAACCATGGAAAGGCGGACCACTAGACGTCGAACCCCAATCTCATATCATGCGTTTGTCGGAAAGATATCCTAGGAACTACTTGAATTCCCACTTATAAACTCCCGAAACTTTCTGGTTATGCAATCTGGTATTGGGGATACAGGGGACACAAAATATATCACCCAAACTAGCAATCCCTAGATCCAGCTGTATCCATCCGTCAACACATAACCAAGAAACCTTCAAAAATCGTGTACCTCAACCTTCGAAAAGCATCCGTTATACAAGTTATGGCAATACTCATGAACTCCCGCCCCAGTACTCGGTGGCGTCGAGGTGATCTCACCAACAACTGCATAAAAGAGATTTTCGATGTCGGCGAAACTCAGGTATTCCAGAACTGCAACGATAAAATTGTGACACTGCCACAACCCCTAAATGTCAGGAGGCACCAAGAACAATGTTCTCGTCACAAAACCATCGGAACGATTCTAAGATACCCGCGTGATCCTAAATTTTTTTTAGTGAAATTTGAGGAGAGAAGAGTCAAAACTTCTACGTCAGCAGACCTCACAAGAGCGGCGAAGGGACTGAGGAGTAAAAAGAATCCTACTCTCCAATATATATAATCCTAACACTCAAAACATTTTTGTTCTAGACTCAACAACGCCAGTGATTCGATCAAGCGGGGGGCTCCTAAGTCGGGGATGGCATTGTGGTTTTTGTCGCAAGAAGGGTCATCTTCACACAATCCCATGTAATGAACAAGAATGGGATAACGAGAGTTGGCTTACAATCGCCACTTCACACAATACATAAATATAATTCATACATCATCCAAAATCCACACATAGACCGACTACGGCCAAAAACCAAATGAAAATAAGATAACCCCAAATGCTAGATCCCCGATCGTCCCAACTGGTCTCCACTACTGATCATCAGGAAAATAAACATAGTAACGACCACGTTCCTCGTCGAACTCCCACTTGAGCTCGGTTGCGTCATCTGCACTGGCATCGTCGGCACCTGCAACTGTTTTGGTAGAATCTGTGAGTCACGAGGACTCAGCAATCTCACACCCGCGAGATCAAGACTATTTAAGCTTATAGGAAAGGATGATGTAATGAGGTGGAGCTGCAGCAGGCGCTAAGCATATATGGTGGCTAACATACGCAAATGAGAGCGAGAAGAGAGGCAACGCAACAGTCGCGAAGCTAGAAATGATCAAGAAGTGATCCTGAAACTACTTACGTTCATGCATAACTCAAACCGTGTTCACTTCCTGGACTCCGCCGAGAAGTGACCATCACGGCTACACACACGGTTGATGTATTTTATTAAGTCAAGTGACAAGTTCTCTACAACCGGACATTAACAAATTCCCATCTGCCTCATAACCGCGGGCACGGCTTTCGAAAGATATACCCTGCAGGGGTGTCCCAACTTAGCCCATTATAAGCTCTCACGGTCAACGAAGGATAAACCTTCTCCCAGGAAGACCCGATCAGTCTCGGAATCCCGGTTTACAAGACATTTCGACAATGGTAAAACAAGACCAGCAAAGCCGCCAGAATGTGCCGACATATCCTGATAGGAGCTGCACATATCTCGTTCTCAGGGCACACCGGATGAACCAGACGTCGAGTTGGCATAGACCCTGGTTGCCCAGGGGGCGCCGGACATCGCTCGGTTTGGGCCAGCACTCGAAGGAGCACTGGTCCGGGGGTTTAAAATAAAGATGACCCTCGGGCTCGCGAAAACCCGGGGGAAAAGGCTTAGGTGGCAAATGGTAAAACCAAAGTTGGGCCTTGCTGGAGGAGTTTTATTCAAGGCGAACTGTCAAGGGGGTCCCATAAATCACCCAACCGCGTAAGGAACGCAAACTCAAGGAACACAATACCGGTATGACGGAAACTAGGGCGGCAAGAGTGGAACAAAACACCAGGCATAAGGCCGAGCCTTCCACCCTTTACCAAATATATAGATGCATTAATTAAATAAGAGATATTGTGATATCCAAAATATCCATGTTCCAACATGGAACCAACTACAACTTCACCTGCAACTAGCAACGCTATAAGAAGGGCTGAGCAAAAGCGGTAACTTAGCCAAACAACGGTTTGCTAGGAAAGGATGGTTAGAGGCTTGACAAGGCAATATGGGAGGCATGATATAGCAAGTGGTAGGTAGCGCAACATGGCAATAGAACGAACAACTAGCAAAGCAAAGATAGAAGTGATTTCGAGGGTATGGTCATCTTGCCTGCAAGGTTCTCAGAGTTGTCGAAAACTTGATCCTCGTAAGTGTACTCAACAGGTTCCTTGTTCACGAACTCGTCTCCCGGCTCTACCCAAAACAAGAACACAAGCAACGGAACCACAATCAATCATGAGAAATGCACAAGCAACATGATGCAAAACATGTATGATATGCGAGATATGATATGCGATGCATATGCGTGCTCCGGAAGAAAAATGATGAACAAGGAAGTAACTTGGCAAACCAAGCATGCCACTGGAAAGATGAGATGATTTTGGTTGAAATCAATATAAAGATCACCGGAAACGGATGCACGGTTTGCAAATGGCAAGCAAAACAAGAATGACACGAATGTGCGATTAACAGCATGCTAGCATTTAGAATACATCAAGAAACTATGCTACAGCACTCCAATATAGCAACAGAGCAAATGGCAGTAATCTACAGGAGATGCTTGACAAAAGATGAACACTGAGCTAAGGCTAGATCACAACATAACAGGCTCAAACAAACATGGCAAAAGTGCAAAAGATATCAGGTTCCCAAACTTGGTGAAATTACTGGACATGGCTGAAACAACATCAGGTAGCAATGTTCAGAGCAAGAAATCAACATGCTAGAGGAACTTAACATGGCAAAACAAGGCATGGCATGAATCTACTAAATGCATACAACAAAAGTCCCTTACTGACGATAAGAAAAAAAGAACCAGAAGATATGATGGCAACCATGTAAACATAGCAAGTTTCGTTAACAGGTTTCAGACTTTGCAGAAAACTGAGCATGGCAGAAACAGTAATATGAAGGCATCTTGGTGAGCTTTATGCACTCACCACAAAGCAATGAATTACAAAACAAGTATACCTACAGCAAGATGGCATGTTTATGAAGCTAACCATGGCAAGAACAAATACATAGCATGAAAGGATTAACTACAACAAGCTTGGCAAAATTGAATATCATGTTAACATTCTGCCAGAAATATTTTATAGCAAAAGTAGAGCAAGATTAATACATGCTACGGTACTGCATAATTTCAAAAAGGGGCATGGATGGGTAGAGCACAACTATATCTAGAAAACATCCTTACTGAACATCACGAAGGAGCATGGATCTCTCTGTAGCCACATGGATACATGGCAACAAAATAACAGCAGTCCCAGACTTCGCAAAATTACATCACGAAGCCTAGTTTGCATGCTTGTGCTAGTCACCACAGAGATCACCAAAATACATGGCACACACCTCTGTAAATATGGCATGGCATACATCAAAACACATGTAGAGCTCATGCCCATAAGATGCACATATTAAATGCAACAAAAATAACAAATCCTCATGTTCTGATAAGTAACAGCAGGTAACAGCATATAGCACACTTGCATCAGAGATTTGGGCATCAAGATGGACTCAAATGAACATGGAATAATGGAACAAAATGAAGAGCATCTCGAGACGAACATTTCAATATATTACACGCACGAAACGGAGCTATATGCAGAGAGTTATGATGCAATAAACAGAGCAAGAAAATGTAAAAGATCTGGGACATGGAGAATTTTCGGGGGGGGGGGGGAGAAAGTCAACCTCCCACTGGATCCAGATCGGATCGGGCTCGGCGGCGGCGCGAGCTCGCCAGAGCAGAGGCGACGGGGACGACGGCGGCCGGTGCTCGGACGGCGAGGGAGGGGACGGGGCACGGCGGAGGATGACGGCGGCGGGGTCGGCGACCTGCGGGCGGAGCGGCGCGGGCGCTTGCGGGCACGGGCGGACGGCGGCCGGCGTCGACGGGCGCGGCGGCGGACGGGAGGACGAGGGGCGGCGGCGCGGGTCGGAGGGAGGAGGCGCGCGGGCGGCGTGGAGCCTAGGGCGCGGGCGCCGGCGGTCGGGCCCCACGGGCCAGACGCGGGCCGCGCGGGCCGGCAGCGCGGGAGCGGCGGCGGGGACACGTTGTTGGGGAACGTAGTAATTTCAAAAAAATTCCTACACGCACGCAAGATCATGGTGATGCATAGCAACGAAAGGGGAGAGTGTTGTCCACGTACCCTCGTAGACCGACAGAGAAAGCGTTATCACAACGCGGTTGATGTAGTCGTACGTCCTCATGATCCGACCGATCAAGTACCGAACGTACGGCACCTCCGAGTTCTACACACGTTCAGCTCGATGACGTCCCTCGAACTGCGATCCAGCCGAGTGTTGAGGGAGAGTTTCGTCAGCACGACGGCGTGGTGACGATGATGATGTTCCACCGACGCAGGGCTTCGCCTAAGCTCCGCAACGGTATTATCGAGGTGTAATATGGTGGAGGGGGGCACCGCACATGGCTAAGAGATCTCAAGGATCAATTGTTGTGTCTCTCGGGTGCCCCGCTGCCCCCGTATATAAAGGAGCAAGGGGGAGGCAGCCGGCCAAGGGGAGAGGCGCGCCATAGGGGGGAGTCCTACTCCCACCGGGAGTAGGACTCTTCCTTTCTTTGTGGGAGTTGGAGAAGGGAAGGGGGAAGGAGAAAGAAGGAAGGGTGCGCCCCCCTTCCCTAGTCCAATTCGGACCAGACCATGGGGAGGGGTGCGGCCACCTTTTGAGGCCTTTCTCTCCTTTCCCGTATGGCCCATTAAGGCCCAATACGAATTCCCGTAACTCTCCGGTACTCCGAAAAATACCCGAATCACTCGGAACCTTTCCGAAGTCCGACTATAGTCGTCCAATATATCGATCTTTACGTCTCGACCATTTTGAGACTCCTCGTCATATCCCCGATCTCATCCGGGATTCAGAACTCCTTCGGTACATCAAAACTCAATAAAACTGTCATCGTAACGTTAAGCGTGCGGACCCTACGGGTTCGAGAACTATGTAGACATGACCGAGAGACGTCTCTGGTCAATAACCAATAGCGGGACCTGGATGCCCATATTGGCTCCAACATATTCTACGAAGATCTTTATCGGTCAGACCGCATAACAACATACGTTGTTCCCTTTGTCACCGGTATGTTACTTGCCCGAGATTTCATCGTCGGTATCTCGATACCTAGTTCAATGTCGTTACCGGCAAGTCTCTTTACTCGTTCCGTAACACATCATCCCGCAACTAACTCATTAGTCACAATGCTTGCAAGGCTTATAGTGATGTGCATTACCGAGTGGGCCCAGAGATACCTCTCCGACAATTGGAGTGACAAATCCTAATCTCGAAATACGCCAACCCAACAAGTACCTTTGGAGACACCTGTAGAGCACCTTATAATCACCCATTTACGTTGTGACGTTTGGTAGCACACAAAGTGTTCCTCCGGTAAACGGGAGTTGCATAATCTCATAGTCATAGGAACATGTATAAGTCATGAAGAAAGCAATATCAACATACTAAACGATCGAGTGCTAAGCTAACGGAATGGGTCAGGTCAATCACGTCATTCTCCTAATGAGGTGATCTCATTAATCAAATGACAACTTATGTCTATGGCTAGGAAACATAACCATCTTTGATTAACGAGCTAGTCAAGTAGAGGCATACTAGTGACACTCTGTTTGTCTATATATTCACACATGTATTATGTTTCCGATTAATACAATTCTAGCATGAATAATAAACATTTATCATGATACAAGGAAATAAATAATACTTTATTATTGCCTCCAGGGCATATTTCCTTCAGTCTCCCACTTGCACTAGAGTCAATAATCTAGATTACACAGTAATGATTCTTACACCCATGGAGCCTTGGTGCTGATCATGTTTTGCTCGTGGAAGAGGCTTAGTCAACGGGTCTGCAACATTCAGATCTGTATGTATCTTGCAAATTTCTATTTCTCCCACCTGGACTAAATCCCGGATGGAATTGAAGCGTCTTTTGATGTGCTTGGTTCTCTTGTGAAATCTGGATTCCTTTGCCAAGGCAATTGCACCAGTATTGTCACAAAAGATTTTCATAGGACCCGATGCACTAGGTATGACACCTAGATCGGATATGAACTCCTTCATCCAGACTCCTTCATTTGCTGCTTCCGAAGCAGCTATGTACTCCGCTTCACATGTAGATCCCGCCACGACGCTTTGTTTAGAACTGCACCAACTGACAGCTCCACCGTTCAATGTAAATACGTATCCGGTTTGCGATTTAGAATCATCCGGATCAGTGTCAAAGCTTGCATCAACATAACCATTTACGATGAGCTCTTTGTCACCTCGATATACGAGAAACATATCCTTAGTCCTTTTCAGGTATTTTAGGATGTTCTTGACCGCTGTCCAGTGATCCACTCCTGGATTACTTTGGTACTTTCCTGCTAGACTTATAGCAAGGCATACATCAGGTCTGGTACACAGCATTTCATACATGATAGAGCCTATGGCTGAAGCATAGGGGACATCTTTCATCTTCTCTCTATCTTCTGCAGTGGTCGGGCATTGAGTCTTACTCAACTTCACACCCTGCAACACAGGAAAGAATCCTTTCTTTGCTTGATCCATTTTGAACTTCTTCAAAACTTTGTCAAGGTATGTGCTTTATGAAAGTCCAATTAAGCGTCTTGATCTATCTCTATAGATCTTGATGCCCAATATATACGCAGCTTCACCGAGGTCTTTTATTGAAAAACTCTTATTCAAGTATCCCTTTATGCTATCCAGAAATTCTATATCATTTCCAATCAGTAATATGTCATCCACATATAATATCAGAAATGCTACAGAGCTCCCACTCACTTTCTTGTAAATACAGGCTTCTCCAAAAGTCTGTATAAAATCAAATGCTTTGATCACACTATCAAAGCGTTTATTCCAACTCCGAGAGGCTTGCACCAGTCCATAAATGGATCGCTGGAGCTTGCACACTTTGTTAGCTCCCTTTGGATCGACAAAACCTTCTGGTTGCATCATATACAACTCTTCTTCCAGAAATCCATTCAGGAATGCAGTTTTGACATCCATTTGCCAAATTTCATAATCATAAAATGCGGCAATTGCTAACATGATTCAGACAAACTTAAGCATCGCTACGGGTGAGAAGGTCTCATCGTAGTCAATCCCTTGAACTTGTCGAAAACCTTTCGCAACAAGTCGAGCTTTATAGATAGTAACATTACCATCAGCGTCAGTCTTCTTCTTGAAGATCCATTTATTTTCAATGGCTTGCCGATCATTGGGCAAGTCAACCAAAGTCCATACTTTGTTCTCATACATGGATCCCATCTCAGATTTCATGGCCTCAAGCCATTTTGCGGAATCTGGGCTCACCATCACTTCTCATAGTTCGTAGGTTCGTCATGGTCTAGTAACATAACTTCCAGAACAGGATTACCGTACCACTCTGGTGCGGATCTTACTCTGGTTGATCTACGAGGTTCAGTAATAACTTGATCTGAAGTTTCATGATCATCATCATTAACTTCCTCACTAATTGGTGTAGGTGTCTCAGAAACTGGTTTCTGTGATGAACTACTTTCCAATAAGGGAGCAGGTATAGTTACCTCATCAAGTTCTACTTTCCTGCCACTCACTTCTTTCGAGAGAAACTCCTTCTCTAGAAAATTTCCGAACTTAGCAACAAAAGTTTTGCCTTCGGATCTGTGATAGAAGGTATACCCAACAGTCTCCTTTGGGTATCCTATGAAGACACATTTCTTCGATTTGGGTTCGAGCTTATCAGATAGAAGTTTCTTCACAGAAGCATCGCAGCCCCAAACTTTAAGAAACGACAACTTTGGTTTCTTGCCAAACCACAGTTCATAAGGCGTCATCTCAACGGATTTTACTGGTGCCCTATTTAACGTGAATGCAGCCGTCTCTAAAGCATAACCCCAAAACGATAGCGGTAAATCAGTAAGAGACATCATAGATCGCACCATATCTAGTAAAGTGCGATTACGACGTTCGGACACACCATTACGCTATGGTGTTCCGGGTGGCGTGAGTTGCGAAACTATTCCGCATTGTTTCAAATGTAGACCAAACTCGTAACTCAAATATTCTCCTCCATGATCTGATCGTAGAAACTTTATTTTCTTGTTACGATGATTTTCAACTTCACTCTGAAATTCTTTGAACTTTTCAAATGTTTCAGAGTTATGTTTCATTAAGTAGATATACCAATATCTGCTTAAATCATCTGTGAAGGTGAGAAAATAATGATATCCGCCACGAGCCTCAACATTCATCGGACCACATACATCTGTATGTATGATTTCCAACAAATCTGTTGCTCTCTCCATAGTTCCGGAGAACGGTGTTTTAATCATCTTGCCCATGAGGCACTGTTTGCAAGTACCAAGTGATTCATAATCAAGTGGTTCCAAAAGTCCATCAGTATGGAGTTTCTTCATGCTCTTTACACCGATATGACCTAAACGGCAGTGCCACAAATAAGTTGCACTATCATTATCAACTCTGCATCTTTTGGTTTCAATATTATGAATATGTGTGTCACTACTATCGAGATTCAACAAAAATAGACCACTCTTCAAGGGTGCATGACCATAAAAGATATTACTCATATAAATAGAACAACCATTATTCTCTGATTTAAATGAATAACCGTCTCGCATCAAACAAGATCCAGATAAAATGTTCATGCTCAACGCTGGCACCAAATAACAATTATTTAGGTCTAAAACTAATCCCGAAGGTAGATGTAGAGGTAGCATGCCGACCGCAATCACATCGACTTTGGAACCATTTCCCACGCGCATCGTCACCTCGTCCTTAGCCAATCTTCGCTTAATCCGTAGCCCCTGTTTTGAGTTGCAAATATTAGCAACAGAACCAGTATCAAATACCCAGGTGCTACTGCGAGCATTAGTAAGGTACACATCAATAACATGTATATCACATATACCTTTGTTCACCTTGCCATCCTTCTTATCCGCCAAATACTTTGGGCAGTTCCGCTTCCAGTGACCCGTTTGCTTGCAGTAGAAGCACTCAGTTTTAGGCTTAGGTCCAGACTTGGGTTTCTTCTCCTGAGCAGCAACTTGTTTGCTGTTCTTCTTGAAGTTCCCTTTCTTCTTCCCTTTACCCTTTTTCTTGAAACTGGTGGTCTTATTGACCATCAACACTTGATGCTCCTTTTTGATTTCTACCTCCGCAGCCTTTAGCATTGCGAAGAGCTCGGGAATTGTCTTACTCATCCCTTGCATATTATAGTTCATCAGGAAGCTCTTGTAGCTTGGTGGCAGTGATTGAAGAATTCTGTCAATAACGCTATCATCCGGAAGATTAACTCCCAGTTGAATTAAGTGATTGTTATACCCAGACATTTTGAGTATATGCTCACTGACAGAACTATTCTCTTCCATCTTGCAGCTGAAGAACTTATTGGAGACTTCATATCTCTCAATTCGGGCATATGCTTGAAATATTAACTTCAACTCCTGGAACATCTCATATGCTCCATGACGTTCAAAACGTCGTTGAATACCCGGTTCTAAGCCGTAAAGCATGGCACACTGAACTATCGAGTAGTCATCAGCTTTGCTCTGCCAGACGTTCATAACATCTGGTGTTGCTCCTGCAGCAGGCCTGGCACCCAGCGGTGCTTCCAAAACGTAATTCTTCTGTGCAGCAATGAGGATAATCCTCAAGTTACGGACCCAGTCCGTGTAATTGCTACCATCATCTTTCAACTTTGCTTTCTCAAGAAACGCATTAAAATTCAACGGAACAACAGCACGGGCCATCTATCTACAATTAACATAGACAAGCAAAATATACTATCAGGTACTAAGTTCATGATAAATTCAAGTTCAATTAATCATATTACTTAAGAACTCCCACTTAGATAGACATCCCTCTAATCCTCTAAGTGATCACGTGATCCATATCAACTAAACCATGTCCGATCATCACGTGAGATGGAGTAGTTTCAATGGTGAACATCACTATGTTGATCATATCTACTATATGATTCACGCTCGACCTTTCGGTCTCCGTGTTCCGAGGCCATATCTGTTATATGCTAGGCTCGTCAAGTTTAACCTGAGTATTCCGCGTGTGCAACTGTATTGCACCCGTTGTATTTGAACGTAGAGCCTATCACACCCGATCATCACGTGGTGTCTCAGCACGAAGAACTTTCGCAACGGTGCATACTCAGGGAGAACACTTATACTTTGATAATTTAGTGAAGGATCATCTTATAATGCTACCGTCAAACAAAGCAAGATAAGATGCATAAAGGATTAACATCACATGCAATCAATATAGTGATATGATATGGCCATCATCATCTTGTGCTTGTGATCTCCATCTCCGAAGCACCGTGCTTGTGATCTCCATCTCCGAAGCACCGTCATGATCACCATCGTCACCGGCGCGACACCTTGATCTCCATCGTAGCATCGTTGTCGTCTCGCCAACTTATTGCTTTTACGACTATCGCTACCGCTTAGTGATAAAGTAAAACTATTACATGGCGATTGCATCTCATACAATAAAGCGACAACCATATGGCTCCTGCCAGTTGCCGATAAATCGGTTACAAAACATGATCATCTCATACAACACATTATATCACATCATGTCTTGACCATATCACATCACAACATGCCCTGCAAAAACAAGTTAGACGTCCTCTACTTTGTTGTTGCATATTTTACGTGGCTGCTACGGGCTTAGCAAGAACCGTTCTTACCTACGCATCAAAACCACAACGATAGTTTGTCAAGTTGGTGCTGTTTTAACCTTCGCAAGGACCGGGCGTAGCCACACTCGGTTCAACTAAAGTGAGAGAGACAGACACCCGCCGGTCAACTTTAAGCAACGAGTGCTCGCAACGGTGAAACCAGTCTCGCGTAAGCGTACGCGTAATGTCGGTCCGGGCCGCTTCATCTCACAATACCGCTGAACCAAAGTATGACATGCTGGTAAGCAGTATGATATATATCGCCCACAAATCACTTGTGTTCTACTCGTGCATAGCATCAACGCATAAAACCAGGCTCGGATGCCACTGTTGGTGAACGTAGTAACTTCAAAAAAATTCCTACGCACACGCAAGATCATGGCGATGCATAGCAACAAGAGGGGAGAGTGTTGTCCACGTACCCTCGTAGACCGACAGCGGAAGCGTTATCACAACGCGGTTGATGTAGTTGTACGTCTTCACGATCCGACCGATCAAGTACCGAACGTACGGCACCTCCGAGTTCTACACACGTTCAGCTCGATGACGTCCCTCGAACTCCGATCCAGCCGAGTGTTGAGGTAGAGTTTCGTCAGCACGACGGTGTGGTGACGATGATGATGTTCCACCGACGCAGGGCTTCGCCTAAGCTCCACAACGGTATTATCGAGGTGTAATATGGTGGAGGGGAGCACCGCACAGGGCTAAGAGATCTCAAGGATCAATTGTTGTGTCTCTGGGGTGCCCCGCTGCCCCCGTATATAAAGGAGCAAGGGGGAGGCAGCCGGCCAAGGGGAGAGGCGCGCCATAGGGGGGGAGTCCTACTCCCACCGGGAGTAGGACTCCTCCTTTCCTTGTGGGAGTAGGAGAAGGGAAGAGGGAAGGAGAAAGAAGGAAGGGTGCGCCCCCCTTCCCTAGTCCAATTCGGACCAGACCATGGGGAGGGGTGCGGCCACCTTTTGAGGCCTTTCTCTCCTTTCCCGTATGGCCCATTAAGGCCCAATACGAATTCCCGTAACTCTCCGGTAGTCCGAAAAATACCCGAATCACTCGGAACCTTTCCGAAGTCCAAATATAGTCGTCCAATATATAGATCTTTACGTCTCGACCATTTCGAGACTCCTTGTCATCTCCCCGTTCTCATCCGGGACTCCGAACTCCTTCGGTACATCAAAACTCAATAAAACTGTCATCGTAACGTTAAGCGTGCGGACCCTACGGGTTCGAGAACTATGTAGACATGACCGAGACACGTCTCCGGTCAATAACCAATAGCGGGACCTGGATGCCCATATTGGCTCCCACATATTCTACGAAGATCTTTATCGGTCAGACCGCATAACAACATACGTTGTTTCCTTTGTCACCGGTATGTTACTTGCCCGAGATTTGATCGTCGGTATCTCAATACCTAGTTCAATGTCGTTACCGGCAAGTCTCTTTACTCGTTCCGTAACACATCATCCCGCAACTAACTCATTAGTCACAATGCTTGCAAGGCTTATAGTGATGTGCATTACCGAGTGGGCCCAGAGATACCTCTCCGACAATTGGAGTGACAAATCCTAATCTCGAAATACGCCAACCCAACAAGTACCTTTGGAGACACCTGTAGAGCACCTTATGATCACCCATTTACGTTGTGACATTTGGTAGCACACAAAGTGTTCCTCCGGTAAACGGGAGTTGCATAATCTCATAGTCATAGGAACATGTATAAGTCATGAAGAAAGCAATAGCAACATACTAAACGATCGAGTGCTAAGCTAACGGAATGGGTCAAGTCAATCACGTCATTCTCCTAATGAGGTGATCTCGTTAATCAAATGACAACTTATGTCTATGGCTAGGAAACATAACCATCTTTGATTAACGAGCTAGTCAAGTAGAGGCATACTAGTGACACTCTGTTTGTCTATATATTCACACATGTATTATGTTTCCGGTTAATACAATTCTAGCATGAATAATAAACATTTATCATGATACAAGGAAATAAATAATACTTTATTATTGCCTCTAGGGCATATTTCCTTCACACGTGTCGCACGCCCGTTGGCTCGGGGCGGTGGCGGCTTCGTCCGGCGCGGTACGGACACGTACGGTGGCGGCGGGGGCGATTTGATCTAGGGTTAGGGTGGTTTTTGCCCAAGATTTTGGAGGGGGGAGGTATTTTTATAGGTAGAGGGAGCTAGGAGACTCCAAATGGAGTGCGGTTTTCTCCCACACGATCGTGATCGAATGACCTAGAGCATGGAAGTGACTTAGATGGGTTTTGGGATGTTTGGAGGGGATTTTTGCTGCAACACACTAAAGGACTTGCGGTTACCCGGTTAACCGTTGGAGCACCAAACGACCTCCAAATGGATTGAAACTTGACAGGTGGTCTACCGGTGGTATACCAAGGCCACTTGGCAAGCCTCGGTCCATTCCGAGAACGTTCAACACCCGCTCACGAAAAGAAACAAGAGGGGTGCGCCGGAGGAGGTGGGAGTTCCGGATTGCAAAACAGACAACGGGGAAAATGCTCAGATGCATGAGACGAACACGTATGCAAATGAGATGCACATGATGACATGATATGAGATGCATGACATGAACAAAAAGCAAAACGAAAAACAAAACCCGACCACGAAGGGAATATCATAACACATAGCCGAAAATGGCAAGAGTTGGAGTTACAAATATGGAAAGTTACAACCGGGGTGTTACATTCTGTGTCACCCTATGTTATAACTATTGCATGAATAATCGCATCCGGCATAATTCTCCATCACCGATCCAATGCCTACGACCTTTTCACATATTGTTCTTCGCTTATTTACTTTTCCGTTCCTACTGTTACAATCACTACAAAACCCAAAAATGTTACTTTTGCTACCATTACTGTAACTTCCATACTACTTTGCTACTAAATACTTTGCTGCAGATATTAAGTTATCCAGGTGTGGCTGAATTGACAACTCAGTTGCTAATACTTGAGAATATTCTTTGGCTCCCCTTGTGTCGAATCAATGAATTTGGGTTGAATACTCTATCCTCGAAAACTGTTGTGATCCCCTATCCTTGTGGGTCATCAAGGCTATTTTCTGGCGCCATTGCCGGGGAGCATAGCTCTATTATCTGAGTCACTTGGGATTTATATCTGCTGGTCACTATGCAGAACTTGAAAGACGCGAAAACTAAAATTTATCCCTCAACTACGAGGGGAGGTAAGGAACTGCCATCTAGCTCTGCACTTGATTCACCTTCTGTTTTGAGTAAGCTTGCGACACCTAAACCTGCTTCTGCTATTAATTTTGATATGTCGCATGTTATTGATGATGCCACTTCTGCTATGCATGATACTTATGATGAAACTACTTCTATGCTTGATACTACTGTGCCACTTGGTGAATTTCTTGATGAACAATTTGCTAGGGCTAGAGAGAATGAAATTATTGAAACTGATAATATTGATGAAAGTGATGATGAAGATTCTCCCCCTAGATATGAATTGCTTGTTGTGCCTAAGGGCTATGTTATGGATGAAGAAACTGCTAGAGACTTTCTTGCTTGCAATGATAGAAGTGATCTTAAGAAATTATTAGCTAAGCTGAAAAAGAACTCTAAATGCTAGAATGAAATATGATCCTGCCTATGCTACTTCACCTATCTTTGTTACTGATAAGGATTATGAATTCTCTATTGATCCTGATATAATTACTTTGGTTGAATCTGATCCTTTTTATGGCCATGAATCTGATACTGTTGTGGCACATCTTACAAAATTAAATGATATAGCCACCCAGTTCACTAATGATGAGAAAACTCGCTATTACTATATCCTTAAAATATTTCCGTTCTCATTAAAGGGTAATGCTAAGATATGGTTTAATTCTCTTGATCCTGGTTGTGTGCGTAGTCGCCAAGATATGATTTATTACTTCTCTGCTAAATATTTCCCTGCTCATAAGAAACAAGCTGCTTTAAGGGAAATATATAATTTTGTGCAAATTGAAGAAGAGAGTCTCCCACAAGCTTGGGGGAGGCTTCTCCAATTACTTAATGCTTTGCCTGATCATCCTCTTAAGAAAAATGAAATACTTGATATCTTTTATAATGGACTAACCGAAGCTTCCAGAGACCACCTGGATAGTTGTGCTGGTTCCGTTTTCAGGGAAAGAACACCAGATGAAGCTGAAATTCTATTGAATAATATGTTGACTGATGAAAATAATTGAACACTTCCTGAACCAACTCCTAAGCCAACTCCGAAGAAAAGGGGTGTTCTATTTCTCAGTCCTGAAGATATGCAAGAGGCAAAGACATCTATGAAGAAAAGGGTATAAACGCTGAAGATGTGAAGAATTTACCTCCTATTGAAAAAATACATGGTCTTAATTTACCACCTGTATAAGAAATACATGGTCTTAATTCATCACCTATTGAAGAAGTACACGGTCTTGATAACCCGACATAGGTAGTAAAGGTAAATTCTCGCTATAGATTTGATGAAGGTGATATTCCTCTTTATAAGTCTGCTAGGCAATGCCTAGGTGAGTTTGATAATTTTATTGTCAAACAAGAAAACTTCAATGCTAATTTTGGTAGACAATTAAAACACAATGCTTATATGATTGAACACTTGAGTGATTATATGTCTAGAGTTAAAGGTGAACTCAAAATCATTAGTAAACATGCTTCTATGGTTACCACTCAAGTAGAACGAGTACTTAAAGCTCAGAATGATTTGCTCAATGAATTGAATAGTAAGAATAATGATTTTGCTGTTAGAGTGGCTACCAGAACTGGTAAAATGGCTCAGGAGCCTCTGTATCCTGAGGGCCACCCTAAGAGAATTGAGCAAGATTCTCAGATAAATAATATAGATGCACCTAGTCCTTCTAAAAAGAAGAAAAAGAAAAATGATAGGACTTTGCATGCTTCTAGTGAACCTGTTGTAGACACACCTGAGAATCCCAATGATATTTCTATTTCTGATGCTGAAACACAATCTGGTAATGAACATGAACCTAGTGATGTTAATGAAGATGTTCATGTTGACGCTACACCTAGCAATGATAATGATGTAGAGATTGAACCTGCTGTTGATCTTGATAACCCACAATCAAAGAATCAACGTTATGATAAGAGAGACTTTGTTTCTAGGAAACATGGTAAAGAAAGAGAACCTTGGGTTCAGAAACCCATGCCTTTTCCTCCCAAACCATCCAAGAAAAAGGATGATGAGGATTTTGAGCGCTTTGCTGAAATGATTGGACCTATCTTTTTGCGTATGCGATTAACTGATATGCTCAAAATGTATCCTTATGCTAAGTATATGGCAGAAATTGTTACTAATAAAAGAAAGATACCGGAAGCTAAAATTTCCACCATGCTTGCTAATTATACTTTCAAGGGTGGAATACCAAAGAAGTTAGAAGATCCAGGAGTACCCACTATAACATGCTCCATTAAAAGAAATTATGTTAAAACTGCTTTATGTGATCTTGGAGCCGGTGTTAGTATTATGCCTCTCTCTTTATATCGTAGAATTGATTTGAATAAGTTGACACCTACTGAAATATCTTTGCAATGGCTGATAAATCAACTGCTATACCTGTCGGTATTTGTGAGGATGTGCCTATTGTGGTTGCAAATGTTACCATTTTAACGGACTTTGTTATTCTTGATATTCCCGAGGACGATAGTATGTCTATTATTCTTGGAAGACCTTTTTTGAATACTTCAGGGGCTGTTATTGATTGCAACAAAGGCAATGTCACTTTTCATGTTAATGGTAATGAGCATACGGTACACTTTCCGAGAAAACAACCTCAAGTTCATAGTATCAACTCTATTGGAAAAATTCCATCAATTATTTTTCGAGGTTTTGAATTTCCTCTTCCTACTGTCAAAAAGAGATATGATATTCTTATTATTGGGGATGTGCATATCCCCGTTGAGGTAACATAGTGTTATTCGAAATTTCTCCGGTTTCATGTTACTCGAAATGAGTTTCTTAACAAGACTTGATCAACCTTGTTAGTGGATTCCTTTTGATGAGCATGAGATGGATGAAGTTAGAAGGCACAAACTTCTATACCCTCCTTCTACTTTCTGTTATTTAGTTGAAATAAAGTAAAAATAATATTTTCTGTTTGTTTTCTGATTTATCCGTGCAATAAAAAATACCCCGAAAATAAAAGTTCTCCAAATGCCCCAAAATTGAAATATGATTTTTTCTGGAATATTTGAGAATATCTGGCACTGAAAACACAGCAGGGGAGCAAGCACCTGGGCACGAGGGTCCAGGGCGCGCCCCCCTGCCTCGTGGGCCCATGGTGGCTCCCCTCCACTTATTCCTGCACCCACACACTTCTTCTTCCTCCCAAAAAAATCACCATCCAGCTCAAGCACGAGTTCTAGCTCATTTTGTTGCGATTTTCGATCTCCTTGCTCAAAGCACCTCTCACAAAACTACTTTGGGGGATTGTTTCTTGGTATGTGACTCCTCCATTGGTCCAATTAGTTTTTGTTCTAGTGCTTTATTCATTGCAAATTTGTGCTGCCTAGGTGACCATGTTCTCGAGCTTGCATGTCAAATTTATATGGTTCCAAGTAGTTCTAATGCATGATATAGTCTCTAGGCACTTGTGGGAGTGGTTGCTATCAATTTTGTTGAGCTTGGTTCACTTTTATTTGAAGTTACTAAAAATTTCAGATTTTTTCAGAAAATGATGAAGTGATTTTTGAGGGGCTCTTCGAGCCGAAACTCGAAGGATAAGCAAAGTGAAGAAGAAGAGAGGCCCAAATATAATCTGCCTCGTACCGCGGAGGTTCGGCCGTGTGAATGGCCTTGCGATGATTTCTTGAGAGCAGCCGGGATTTATGATTATTTTTATGAGTTGGCTGAGAATGCGGGCCTCACCGACTTCCTCCGCGACCAACGCGAACAGTATCTCTTACTCACCAATACCTTTGTGCAAAATTTTCATTTCCATTCTAGGAGGTCACCACCTATGGTGGATTTTTATTTATATGATGAGTATAAGGAGATGACCCTTCGCGAATTCTGTGAGGTTTGCAAGTTACCTTTTCCGGGTTTCATAGAGGAACCACATAACAACGATGTGGAGGGGTTTATTGATACAAGTGCTGTAGGGCAAACGAGGAAGGTTTCTGACGCACGAATCACTAGCATACATTTTCCTGTTCTACGTTACTTTGCTATATTTGCTAGTTGATGCTTAATTGGTCGCGGAAACTGTGGAAACCTGAGTGTCCCTGATATTATTATTTTGTGCCATGCCTTGTTTCGTGATGATACATTTAGTATGGGCGCCATTGTTGCAAAGCGGGTAAATCTTACCCGTACTAAGGGTCCCATCTTGGGAGGCATCTTCGCCTCGCGCCTCGCTGCATACTATAGCATACCTATTAGGCACTATGAGAAAGAAGAAAAATTGCTGCCTACTGTTTATTTAGATTATAAGAGTATGGTAGCACATGATTTTATTGTTAAGAATAGGGAAAGAGAGCTTAAATACAAAGTGTTATTTGATAAAAATCACTCTGAGATTATTACCTTGCCTGCTCCTTCCTTGTTTGATTTATCTGCAGGCCAGTATCTCGTTCCGCTAGCGACCATCCAAGCGTACAGGAACCCTACATCAGCCACAGAGCCAGAGCCGGAACCACAATTTGATCCTCCACGATAGTCTATTTACCAGTGGGATCCGAAGGCGATTGCCAACTAGTGGCAATCGGAGGCTTCTTCTTCTCAGTGCGACCCTAACTATCACTTTGGATATCCGCCAGGCCAGCCGTGGGCATAGACCAACTTAGGCCAAAAGCCTATGCTTGGGGGAGTACGTATTTCTCACCGACATTACATTCATGTTTACACACTCATTGCTAGTTGTCGGTGCTCATACTTTTTCACTGTAATATCCATGCTAGTTTATTCTTCTTTTTATGCTTTCTTCTTGTGTGTTTGAAAAACTTTAAGAAAACCAAAAAAATTAGTTGTAGCGTTTAGCTAGTTTACTTTCTTGCTTGTAGTAGTAATAATTAAAAGAAAACACAAAAATATTTCATGTTCTTCTTTTGCTTGTTGGGAGCTTTCTCGTGTAAATAGTTTTATTTCTTTTCTTTCGGGGTCGATAGGAGAAGACCATGATGAAACTGTTAAAATGGCTCTTATATGCATTATTGGTGATTTAACCAAGAGTCCATATTGCCTTGTCTTCTCCTGTTTATTGAATGCTCGTAGATTCTAGCTTAGTCCAATGCACGTGCACTATTATTATTGTTCACATCGTTCGGTCGTGCAAGTGAAAGGCAATTATGACGACATATGATGGACTAATTGAGATGAGAGAAGCTGGTATGAACTCGACCTCTCTTGCTTTTGTAAATATGATTAGTTCATCGTTCCTGATTCAGCCTATTATGAATAAACATGTTTGCAATGACAATTAGAGATTATAGTTGCTTATGCCATGCTTAATTAGCTAGGAGTTTATGACTATTGTCGCTCTCTAGTTGGTCGCTTCCCAGTCTTTTGCTAGCCTTCACTTGTACTAAGCGGGAATACTGCTTGTCCATCCAATCCCTTAAACCCCAAAGTTATGCCATATGAGTCCACCATACCTTCCTATATGCGGTATCTACCTGCCGTTCCAAGTAAATTTGTATGTGCCAAACTCTAAACCTTCAAATGAAATTCTGTTTTGTATGCTCGAATAGCTCATGTATCAACTAGGTCTGTCTGTATCTTCCATGCTAGGCGGGTCATTCTCAAGAGGAGTGGACTCCGATCCTCACTCACGAGAAAATGGCTGCTCACTAGGATGCCCAGTCCCATGCTTTATGCAAATCAAATCAATATAATTGCAAACAAAACTCCCCCGGGACTGTTGTTAGTTGGAGGCACTCGTTGTTTCGAGCAAGCCATGGATTGATGCTTGTTGGTGGAGGGGGAGTATAAACTTTACCATTCTGTTTGGGAACCGCCTATAATGTGTGTAGCATGGAAGATATCGCCATCTCTTGGTTGTTATGTTGACAATGAAAGTATGCCGCTCAAAATATTATTTATTTATCTCTATTACAAAATTGAGCTCTGGCACCTCTACAAATCCCTGCTTCCCTCTGCGAATTGCTTATCTATTTAATTTTATGTTGAGTCATCACCCTCTTATTAAAAGCACCAGCTGGAGAGCACCGATGTCATTTGCATCCATCACTATTAATTTATATTGGGTATGACAATGACTGGATCTCTTTTATCATGAATTACAATGTTTAGTCAGTCCTTGGTCTTTAAAGGTGCTCTGCATTTATGTTTTCCAGTCTCAGAAAGGGCTAGCGAGATACCATCTTGTTATATCATATCATGATTGTTTTGAGAAAGTGTTGTCATCCGAGATTTATTATTATTGCTCGCTAGTTGATTATGGCATTGATATGAGTAAACATGAGACCTAAGTGTCATTGTGAATATGGTTAGTTCATAATCTTTGCTGAAAACTTGAATGCTGGCTTTACATATTTGCAACAACAAGAGCAAACAGAGTTTGTGAAAGGTTTTCTTTATCACTTTCAGTTTATCAATTAAATTGCTTGAGGACAAGCAAAGGTTTAAGCTTGGGGGAGTTGATACGTCTCCATCGTATCTACTTTTCCAAACACTTTTGCCCTTGTTTTGGACTCTAACTTGCATGATTTGAATGGAACTAACCCAGACTGACGTTGTTTTCAGCACAATTGCCATCGTGTTATTTATGAGCAGAAACAAAAGTTCACGGAATGACCTGAAACTTCATAGAGATTATTTTTGGAAATAATGAAAAATACTGGCGAAAGAATCAAGGCCAGGGGGCCCACACCCTTTCCACGAGGGTGGGGGCGCGTCTGCCCCCCTGTGCGCGCCCCTGCCTCGTGGGCCCCTGGAGCTCCACCGACCTCAACTCCAACTCCATATATTCGTGTTCGGGGAGAAAAAATCAGAGAGAAAGATTCATCGCGTTTTACGATACGGAGCCGCCGCCAAGCCGTAAACTTTCTCGGGAGGGCTGATCTGGAGTCTGTTCGAGGCTCCAGAGAGGGGAATCCATCGCCATCGTCATCATCAACTATCCTCCATCACCAATTTCATGATGCTCACCACCGTGCGTGAGTAATTCCATCGTAGGCTTGCTGGACGGTGATGGGTTGGATGAGATTTATCATGTAATCGAGTTAGTTTTGTTAGGGTTTGATCCCTAGTATCCACTATGTTCTGAGATTGATGTTGCTATGACTTTGCTATGCTTAATGCTTGTCACTAGCGCCCGAGTGCCATGATTTCAGATATAAACCTATTATGTTTTCATGAATATATGTGAGTTCTTGATCCTATCTTGCAAGTCTATAGTCTCCTACTATGTGTTATGATCCGGCAACCCCGAGGTGACAATAATCGGGACCACTCTCGGTGATGACCATAGTTTGAGGAGTTCATGTATTCACTATGTGTTAATGCTTTGGTCCGGTACTGTATTAAAAGGAGGCCTTAATATCCCTTAGTTTCCAATAGGACCCCGCTGCCACGGGAGGGTAGGACAAAAGATGTCATGCACGTTCTTTTCCATAAGCACGTATGACTATATTCGGAATACATGCCTACATTACATTGATGAATTGGAGCTAGTTCTGTGTCACCCTATGTTATAATTGTTGCATGAATAATGGCATCCGGCATAATTCTCCATCACCGATCCAATGCCTATGAGCTTTTGACATATTGTTCTTCGCTTATTTACTTTTCCGTTGCTACAGTTACAATCACTACAAAACCCAAAAATATTACTTTTGCTACCATTACCGTTACTTCCATACTACATTGCTACTAAATACTTTGTTGCAGATATTAAGTTATCTAGGTGTGGCTGATTTGACAACTCAATTGCTAATACTTGAGAATATTGTTTGGCTCCCCTCGTGTCGAATCAATAAATTTGGGTTGAATACTCTACCCTTGAAAACTGTTGCGATCCCCTATACTTGTGGGTCATCACTATCATGGAGCGGCATCAACATGCCATGGTAATTGTTTTGTCCCATTTGGGGCAGGTTTGGGTATATGCTTCTCACAAACCAGAGCTTCCCACAACAAGCATGATGGTTTTCGGTAGGGAACGTCCCACCTTTGGGGACGAAACAAAATCCATTGCCTCTTATTTCCTTCATATTTTTTCACATGTCAACATAGAACAACATGAGTGTTGTGTGATTTTTTGTGACTTTGCGGGGTTCGTTTGGACATTCTTATGCATTAACTGAGTTTTCAATGCATTTATGTGCATAATTCAAATTTGAACTACATGCACATGCTCCAGTGCATATAAATTGGTTGAAAAATCAAATATGTGTCCTTGGGTGCATGCTTAGGTCCCATGCAAGAAATGGGAATGAATTTCAAACACCAGGGCACCGTTGATTGCCGGCAAAACATTGAGATGCCTGGTTTTTAAATTATAGTAAATCCAAAACTCGTCTTAAATTCATGAAACTTGGCATGCTATCATGGAGCGGCATCAACATGCCGTGGTAAAATTTTTGTCCCATTTGGGGCAGGTTTGGGTATATGCTTCTCACAAACCAGAGCTTCTCACAACAAGCATGATGGTTTTCTATAGGGAACGTCCCACCATTGGGGACGAAATGATATCCATTGCTGTCGGTGGACAGGACACCTATGGGATCACTTGAAACCCTTCTACGGTTGGCGGGCGCGGGGTCGTGAGAAGAGCAGGTCTAACAGGAAGCACACGGATCATTTACACAGGTTCGGGCCGTGAGGATGCGTAATACCCTAGTCCTGCTTTGGTGGATGTTGAGTGTATTTGTGTTCTTCAGCTAGCTACGGGGTGTAACTTTCCTAAAAGAGCTGAATTCCTCTCCTGTATGCAATGGGCCTCCTTTTATAGTCGAAAGGTGCTGCCACAGTGGCACACAGGAGGTGGAAAGGTCTACAGTGGTGCCAGCTTATCGCCCATATTACAGGACAAGACGCATTTAATGCATCGCTTAGGTGTCCCTTAGCTTTATCGGGGATGGGAACGGGGCCCGTCCCATCCGTCGCCACCTCGCCTTGCTTCGACACGCGCCCAGGCCAGCGATGCATGTGGCGCCATGTTGGCAGGTAGGCAGCTGAGGTAGCGCGGTGGTAGGGTCTTCACGAAGATCTGCATGCCACCACGCGGGTGCTTGCTGAATTGGCTTGGTAGCCGCATGTTGCCACGCAGGTCCCTGCCCAGCTAGTTGGGGTGGCAGCTGCATGCGAATGGCGGCGGAGTTTTGGTCGACCCGGGCCTGGCTGTGGCCCCGCTGATGTCCTCGGCAAGGGTCTTTCCGTGGTGTAGCGGTCGTCCCCGGCAAGGCGCTTGCCGGGGGTCTTGTGGATTCCCTCGGCTGGGATCCCGCTGAGGGTCGCCGTCTTCTGGTCCTCATCTGATCTCACATGTTTATGATCTTGACAAAGATCTGCATGCCACCACAGAGGGGCCTCCCGAGCCTTGGTTCCAACGTAGTCGTTGGCGGCATTTGGCACCCGTGGGTTCAAGGGTGGCCTGCTCTGCTGGCATCGGGCAAGTTGCCCCGGCAAGGCTCTTGTCGGGACCGTGGAGGCCGCCCCGGCAAGGGCCTTGCCGAGGGAGTCCACCTCGCCCTCTTGTTCTTTGGTGTTTCTGGTCTTGGCGTTGCCTTGTTTGTCTTGGGCTTCGGCTTCTCTCCGGATTCCCTCCTTTGCCCTGCTAGGTGTGGCCGTGGCGTGCGGCTCCGACTGCCCGTGCACAACTAAAGGGGTACAAAGGAGTGCCCCTACTTTTGTACACCGACAGGAGCCCCCGGGCCTGGGCCACACATAAGCGCGACACGTTGTTGGGCCAGGACCAGAACGGTGCGCGGGCAGGCGGGGCGGATTTTTACCGCAGTAACTGTTTCGTCCGCTGCGCTTCCCCACGACCCGCGTTGAACGCACTATGTGGAGGGTCGTGCGTGACATGGAGGTCATGCATGGTGCGGTCTCTGCACGAATGGGCAAGGGAGTGGAGGCGGCCCGCGCCTTCCCCGCAAAAAGGGATAACCGCGGGCGCGCTGCTCACTTTACCCCCTTCCTGCGGCTTCTCCAATCTCAGAGCCGCCACTGCGTCTTCACTGTCCTCCGCCCCTCACTTCTCGCAGTCGCCATGGCTCCCAAATCCACCAAGGGCAAGGGAGTGGCCAAAGATGCCAGGGCGACGGAGCCGCCGGAGAGTGAGCAGGCGGCGCGAAAGATGCAGCTCGCCTACTTCCCCTCGAAGGTCGACGTGTTTGAACTCCGGGACTGCTTCAAGCCCCTGTGGGGGTGCAAGACGGGGGGGGGGGAGACGACGGGGCATCCAGCGACGCGTGTCAACCCCGCCAATTGCGCCAAGGCCGCCCCAAATCGGTATCCATTCTTCATCCATTACTTCTCTTGCGGCCTCTGCCCCCCCTTCTCTGATTTCTTCAATGACGTCATGCACACCTACGGCTTCCACCTTCTGGATTTTACTCCAAATGTCGTGGCGTGCATGGCTCTCTTTCCGCACCTCCGCGAGGGTTTCGCCGGGGTGCATCCCAACACGGCGCTCTTCCGCCACAACTTCTTCCCTCGGATCCAACCGGGGGGCGCCATTTCCGGTTGCGTCGCCTGGATCCCACGTTCCAAGGGGGCATGCCCGAAGGGCGCTCAGAAGGAGAGGTGGGAAGAATGGCGGGGCCGGTGGTGCTGGATTGAGGAGAATGATCCACAAGATTTCTGCCGGGTCCGCTAGGCACCGCCGGTTCGGCGGAGTGACTGGAGCGATGTTGATGTCGACGATGCAAAGCTCACGGTCGCCACCACCAGGATTCTTCGCCTCACCGAGGCCGGGCTCACCCTTGAGATGATCGGGGCGGATTTCATCCGCCGCCGAATCGCTCCGCTGACAACAAGGGGAGGCCGGCCTGGCTTTTCACGAACGCCGCCGACATCATGAGGCTTTGCCCTGGCCTCGACCACAACTTCACGGTGATGGGGCATGCCCACTTCTGCCAGCGGCTCTTTCAGCTCAACGTGAACCGCGATGGCGAGGTCGAGCGGTCTGGCAAGGCCACGAGGGCCGCCGCGAAGGCCGGCAAGGTCGCCAAGGGGCCCTTGTTTAAGTTGCCGGCGGAGTGGTCCCGCTGAGCAACAACTCTCGCCGGACCGACATCATCGCCATGATGCCGGACTTTAACGCGCATGGCCCTGACCCGAGCTGGGTCAAGCCGGAGGAAATTCAAGTGCAGGAGTTCTTCGACACATTGCATGAGGGGTACGTCACCGACGAGCCGCGGCTCGTCCAGGACACCACCCTGGCGGAGCTGGACTACATCGCCGCCAGGGCGGTGGAGGCAGAGCTCGCCAAGGAGGCTGGCAGCACCGGCGGCTTGGAGGACAAGGCCGCGACGGAGGCGGAGGAGAAGGAGCTTGCACAGTGGGCGGAGGCCACTGGGGAGGCCAGCATCACCGACACCGGGGCCCCTCTTGTCGAAGATGTGGTCGACGAGTCATCGGAGGAGGAGGCCGAGGCTGTCGACCCTCCGGCCACGGGGAGAGGGCGAGTCCTGCAGCGGGCCACCTCTGGCGAGCCGGTTTGGCCCGGCAGGGTCGGGCAGCCCCGGCAAGTTCAGGAGGCGTTCACGCGCCAGATGAGGGCCGCGGCTACGAACAAATTGGTGAAGGCCGCGGTGGCGAAGGGGAAAGCATCTGCCTCCTCTTCGTCCAAGCGCGTCCAGACTCCACCTCCCTCCCCTCCCCCGGCAGACGTCGACGCGGACGTCGATGCGAAGGTCACCTTTGACTTCGGGTCCCTCAGCCCAAGGAGGAATAGGAAAGCAGTAGAGGAGGAGGTGGCGGATGAGTAAGTATCTTGTCCCTTTCTATCATCTCCGTTTCCTCGGATCATGCCACTTATCTTGATTCCTCTTCATCTTTGCAGGGATGCGGAGACACTGGCCCAGAGGGTGAAGAGGGCTAGGGCTTCGGCGAGCGGCCAGCCCCCGGCAGGCATTTCCGGCATACCGCTGGTGGTGTTGAGCAGCCCGGACAGCAGCCCCCGGCACAGCCCCCAGCGTAAGTTCACGCTCACCCCTCATCGACGTGTATTGGGGGCACGATCTCTTGGTGCCGACCTCGCCGCGGTTGCAGGAGGAGGACAGCAGCAGGAGGAGCCATAGAGGGCTACCCCCAACATGCCGCCCCCATCGACTACGCCGCCCCGAGGGGCGTCCCCGGCAAGGGCGCCAAGCACCGAGCCCATGCACACGGAGGAGGAGGAGGAGAACCTGGGCGCTGGTGGCTTCACCTTGGCGCCAAATGTTGGCGGGGAGGGGACTTCTCCTTCCCAGCCCGGCACGGGTAAGTCGCTTGCCTTCCGTCCCTGTTCTTTTTCTGTTCTTTCTGAATCTTGGTCTTGGCTTTGCCTTATCTCCCTCCTTGGTATCCAGATCCCCCGTCAGCGGACTGGGAGGACATAGACACCGTCATCGAGGATGTCGCCAAGGCCGCCGAGGCAGAGGCTGAGAAGATCGCCGCCGAGGAGGCCGCCAAGGGCGCTGCTGAGGATGCCGCCACGGGGCCTACTGGGGAGCCCGACAAGGGGCCTACCGGGGAGCCCGGCAAGGCCCCTGCCGTGGAGGAGGTTGTTGATGACCAGCCTTCCTCCTCCGCTGCCTCTGGCTCCGGCAGGTATCTGAGGGTGACCGACGACCTTTTCGTCCACCTCCCAGGGTCGTCGAGCTCCAGGGCGCCCACTGAGGGAGAGGTGTTCGACGAGGAGGTGCTTGCCACCGCTGGGCTCGAGGTTGTTGACGAACCGAGCACCGGTGGCAACGGTTCTTAGGAGTAGCGGCTTCTCTAGGCCATGGACGCCAACTTCCGAAAGCTCCAGACGCTCCACCGCGCCGGCCTGGACAAGGCCAAGTCCAGGATGGCAACGGTGGACAAGGCAGAGGCGGACCTCAAGGTGCGCGTCACCGAGACGCAGGCTTGGTTCCACCAGGATTGTGAGGAGCTGAAGGTCACCCAGGGTGAGCTGGCCAAGCGCGACATGGAGCTCAACATGAAGCGGGCCGACATCGAGAAGGCCCACGAGACGGCAGAGAGCTTGGCCGCCGCAGCCGAGGCCGCTCGAACCCAAAACCAAGCCGCACTGAACTCCCAGGAGGAGGATGTTGCCACACGTGAGGAGAAGCTTGCCGCAATGCTCCGCGGCAAGGACGAGGAGGTGGAGAAGCTCGTCGTGCAGCAAACCCAAGAGCTGGAGCAGAGGCACAGGGAGGCGCTCGATGCCCAGGCTCTGGTTCACACCGACAATATGAAGGAGCTGGAGGTGGAGCGGGACAGGCTGAAGGACCAGACCCTGAAGTTGGCCGAGGAGAATAACAAGCTCAACGGTGCCCTGGTGGAGGCGCAGGGCGCAGTCCTTGGCAAGGCTGAGTAGCTCTCCAAGGCCAACGACTCCATCAAGGACCTGAAGCTGAAGCTAGAGGGCCTTGAGGAGACGCTTTCGGAGGTCAGGGCCAGGGAGGAGACCCTGACCAAGAATCTAGAGGTGGAGAAACTGCTGTGGACGAACGAGGCCGCCAACCACAAGGATTTTCTGGAGGGCGAGAACCGCGGGATCCGCCGCCTCGTGGACGTCGCCGGCAGGATCACCACATAGCTGGCTACCATGGGGATGCCAAATGTGGCCCTGGAGCGCAGCGGGAGTCCCAACGCCAAGCTGACCCTGTTCTTTGAGGGCGTCCTTGGGGCCCTAGAGCAGCTTCACTCCAACCGGGAGGCCTCCCTGGGTGATGAGTCCCGGAGGCTTTGCCGGGGTGCCATGACCAAGGTCCTCGCCAAGGTGGCGCACTGTAATCCTGACCTCGACTTCGAAGCTGCGGTGGAGAGCTTGCCGGAGGATGCGGACATCGCGGCACTCAAGGAGCGTATCAAGCCCATCATCAGACGCATCGACAGAATCTAGAGGGTGGAGGCCAGCGCCGGGATTAGGCACCCCGTTAATTTTCGTTGCTGCAGGTTCACAACCAAGATAATTTTTATCTTTAGTTAGAACTGCGGCAACAAGTGATGTAATATAACTCTGCAGTACTTTTGATACAATGCACGTTATTTTCCTGTTCGATTTTCCTTTGTGTGTCCACCCTACATTAACCGGGTTTGCTTGCCGGCGCGTAAACCCAGGGCGGCGTCTTGAGGACGGATCCCCAATGGCCTGCTGAGTGTGCTTGCTGCCGGGCGAACCACCTTACCGCCCTTAATGCGGTCGCTCGAACTGTCAAGCTTGACTCGAGTCAGAATCGAGAGCGTTGCCGGTTGCGGAAGGCTACCCTGCCACTCTCGCCGCGGCCGCTTGAGCTATTGAGCGGACTCAAAACAGAAAGAGGGCATTGCCAATCGCGGGAAGGCCCCTTTGCGTGCAAGTTTTCCATACAAAGAACAAGATCTTCGATGGAAATAACCTTATATAAAAAGGAAATATTTGTAGATCAGCATGACTTAGCTTTCATGTCACCGTACTGGCGCCCTTCGCGCTTGCAGGCAGCGCTGTTCTTTTGGTCGTCTTCTTCTCCGGAAGCCATGTCCACGAGGAACTGCTAAGCTGGTTGCTAAACCAGATTCTCACAACCGCTCGCCCCTACCTGGCGCGCCAAAGACGTCGGTGGAAACGACACCTATGGGATCACTGGAATCCCTTCTATGGTTGGCGGGAGCGGGGTCGTGTGAAGAGCAGGTCTAACAGGAAGCACACAGATCGTTTACCCCGGTTCGGGCCGCGAGGATGCGTAATACCCTAGTCCTTCTTTGATGGATGTATTGAGTGTTTTTGTGTTCTTCAGCTAGCCACGGGGTGTAACTCGCCTAAAAGTGGCGAATCCCTCTCCAGTATGCCATGGGCCTCCTTTTATAGTCAAAAGGGGCTGCCACAGTGGTACACAGGAGGTGGAAAGGTCTACAGTGTTGCGAGCTTATCGCCCGTATTACAGGACAAGACGCATTTAATGCATCACTTAGGTGTCCCTTAGCTTTATTGGGGACGGGAACGGGGCCCGTCCCGTCCGTCGCCGCCTCGCCTTGCTTCGACACGCGCCCAGGCTGGCGATGCATGTGACGCCATGTAGGCAGGCAGGCAGCTGAGGTGGCGCGGTGGTAGGGTCTTCTCGAAGATCTGCATGCCACCACGCAGGTGCTTGCTGAATTGGCTTGGTAGCCGCATGTTGCTACGCAGGTGCCTGCCCAGCTGGTTGGGCTGGCAGTTGCATGCGAACGGTGGCGGAGTTTTGGTCAACACGGGCCTGGCTGTGGCCCCGCTGATGTCCTCGGCAAGGGACTTGCCGGGGGCCCGGCAAGGGTCTTGCCGTGGCATTGCGGTCGTCCCCGGCAAGGCGCTTGCCGCGGGTCTAGTGGATTCCCCCGGCTGGGATCCCCCCGAAGGTCGGCATCTTCTGATCCTCATCTAATCTCCCATGTTTATGCTCTTGACAAAGATGTGCATGCCACCACAGAGGTGCCTCCCGAGCCTTGGTTCCAACATAGTCGTTGGCGGCGTTTGGAACCCGTGGGCTCAAGGGTGGCCTGCTCTACTGGCATCGGGCAAGTTTCCCCGGCAAGGGCCTTGCCGGGGGAGTCCACCTCGCCCTCTTGTTCTTTGGTGTTTCTGGTCTTGGCGTTGCCTTGTTTTTCTTCGGCTTGGGCTTCTCTCTGGCTTCCCTCCTTTGCCCTGGTAGGTCTGGCCGTGTCGCGCGGCTCCGACTACCCGTGCATAAGTAAAGGGGTACAAAGGAGGGCCCCTACTTTTGTACACCGACAATTTCCTCTTATTGCTTTCAAATTTTTTCTCATGTCAACGTAGAACAAAAGGATTGTTGTGTGATTTTTCGGGGTTCGTTTGGACATTTTTATGCATTAACTGAGTTTTCAATGCATTTATGTGAATAATTAATATTTTAACTACATGCACATGCTCCAGTGCATATAAATTGGTTGAAACTCAAATCTGTGTCCTTGGGTGCATGCTTAGGTCCCATGCAAGAAATGGGAATGAATTTCAAACACCAGAGCACCGTTGATTGCCGGCAAAACATTGAGATGCCTCGTTTTTAAATTCTAGTAAATCCAAAACTCGTCTGAAATTCATGAAACTTGGCATGCTATCATGGAGCGGCATCAACATGCCGCGGTAAAAGTTTTGTCCAATTTGGGGCAGGTTTGGGGATATGCTTCTCACAAACCAGAGCTTCTCACAACAAGAATGATGGTTTTCGGTAGGGAGCGTTCCATATTTGGGGACGAAACGATATCCATTGCCTGTTAGTGCTTTTAAATTTTTTCTCGTGTCAACATAGAACAACAGGAGGGTTGTGTGAATTTTTGTGGTTTTTCGGGGTTCGTTTGGACATTTTTATGCATTAACAAAGTTTTTAATGCAATTATGTGCATAATTGTAATTTGAACTACATGCACATGCTCCAGTGCATATAAATTTGTTGAAAAATCAAATCTGTGTCCTTGGGTGCATGCTTAGGTCCCAGGCAAGAAATGGGAATGAATTTCAAACACCAAGGCACCGTTGATTGCCGGCAAAACATTGAGATGCCTGGTTTTTAAATTATAGTAAATCCAAAACTCGTCTGAAATTCATGAAACTTGGCATGCTATCATGGAGCGGCATCAACATGCCGTGATAAAAAAATTGTCCCATTTGGGGCAGGTTTGGGTATATGCTTCTCACAAACCAGATCTTCTCACAACAAGCCTGATGGTTATCCGTAGGGAACGTCCCACCATTGGGGACAAAACGATATCCATTGCCTCTTATTGCCTTCAAATTTTTTCTCGTGTCAACATAGAACAAGAGGAGTGTTCTGTGAATTTTTGTGATTTTTCGGGGTTTGTTTGGACATTTTTATGAATTAACTGAGTTTTCAATGCATTTATGTGCATAATTCAAATTTGAACTACATGCACATGCTCCAGTGCATATAAATTGGTTGAAACTCAAATTTGTTTCCTTGGGTGCATGCTTAGGTCCCATGATAGAAACGGGGATGAATTTCAAACACCAGCGTACCGTTGATTGCCGACAAAACATTGAGATGCCTGGTTTTAAATTAAAGTAAATGCAAAACTCGTCTGAAATTCATGAAAGTTGGCATGCTATCATGGAGCGGCATCAACATGCCGTGGTAAAAGTTTTGTCCCATTTGGGGCAGGTTTGGGGATATGCTTCTCAAAAACCATAGCTTCTCACAACAAGCATGATGGTTTTCGGTAGGGAACGTCCCACCTTTGGGGACAAAACGATATCCATTGCCTCTTATTGCTTTCAAATTTTTTCTCGTGTCAACATAGAACAACAGGACTGTTGTGTGAATTTTTGTGATTTTTCGGGGTTAGTTTGGACATTTTTATGCATTAACAGAGTTTTCAATGCATTTATGTGCATAATTCAAATTTGAACTACATGCACATGCTCTCGTGCATATAATTTGGTTGAAGCTCAAATTTGTGTCCTTGGGTGCATGCTTAGGTCCCATGAAAGAAACGGGGATGAATTTCAAACACCAGCGTACCGTTGGTTGCCGGCAAAAGATTGGGATGCCTGGTTTTTAAATTATAGTAAATGCAAAACTCGTCTGAAATTCATGAAAGTTGGCATGCTATCATGGAGCGGCATCACCATGCCGTGGTAAAAGTTTTGTCCAATTTGGGGCAGGTTTGGGGATATGCTTCTCACAAACGAGAGCTTCTCACAACAAGCATGATGGTTTTCGGTAGGGAACGTCCCACCTTTGGGGACAAAACGATATCCATTGCCTCTTATTGCTTTCAAATTTTTTCTCGTGTCAACATAGAACAACAGGAGTGTTGTGTGAATTTTTGTGATTTTTCGGGGTTCGTTTGGACATTTTTATGCATTAACTGAGTTTTCAATGCATTTATGTGCATAATTCAAATTTGAACTACATGCACATGCTCCAGTGCATATAAATTGGTTGAAACTCAAATATGTGTCCTTGGGTGAATGCTTTCGTCCCATGCAAGAAACGGGAATGAATTTCAAACACCAGCGCACCGTTGATTGCCGGCAAAACATTGAGATGCCTGGTTTTTAAATTATAGTAAATCCAAAACTCGTCTGAAATTCATGAAACTTGGCATGCTATCATGCAGCGGCATCAACATGCCGTGGTAAAAGTTTTGTCCCATTTGGGGCAGGTTTGGGGATATGCTTCTCACAAACCAGAGCTTCTCACAACAAGATGATGGTTTTCAGTAGGGAACGTCCCACCTTTGGGGACAAAACGATATTCATTGCCTCTTATTGCTTTCAAATTTGTTCTCGTGTCAACATAGAACAACAGGACTATTGTGTGAATTTTTCTGGTTTGTTTGGACATTTTTATGCATTAACAGAGTTTTCAATGCATTTATGTGCATAATTCAAATTTGAACTACATGCACATGCTCCAGTGCATATAAATTGGTTGAAAAATCAAATCTGTGTCCTTGGGTGCATGCTTAGGTCCCATGCAAGAAATGGGAATGAATTTCAAACACCAGGGCACCGTTGATTACCGGCAAAACATTGAGATGCCTGGTTCTTAAATTCTGGTAAATCCAAAACTCGTCTGAAGTTCATGAAACTTGGCATGCTATCATCGAGCGGCATCAACATCCCATGGTAAAACATTTGTCCTATTTGGGGTAGGTTTGGGTATATGCTTCTCACAAACCAGAGCTTCTCACAACAAGCATGATGGTTTTTGGTAGGGAACGTCCCACCATTGGGGACGAAACGATATGCATTGCCTCTTATTGCTTTCAAATTTTTTTCTCGTGTCAACATGGAACAACAGGACTGTTGTGTGAATTTTTGTGATTTTTCGGGGTTAGTTTTGACATTTTTATGTATTAACAGAGTTTTCAATGCATTTATGTGCATAATTCAAATTTGAACTACATGCACATGCTCCAGTGCATATAAATTGGTTGAAAAATCAAATATGTGTCCTTGGGTGCATGCTTAGGTCCCATGCAAGAAATGGGAATGAATTTCAAACACCAGGGCACCGTTGATTGCCGGCAACACGTTGAGATGCCTGGTTTTTAAATTCTAGTAATTCCAAAACTTGTCTGAAATTCATGAAACTTGGCATGCTATCATGGAGCGGCATCAACATGCCGTGGTAAAAGTTTTGTCCCATTTGGGGCAGGTTTGGGGATATGCTTCTCACAAACCAGAGCTTCTCACAACAAGATGATGGTTTTCAGTAGGGAACGTCCCACCTTTGGGGACAAAACGATATTCATTGCCTCTTATTGCTTTCAAATTTTTTCTCGTGTCAACATAGAACAACAGGACTATTGTGTGAATTTTTGTGGTTTGTTTGGACATTTTTATGCATTAACAGAGTTTTCAATGCATTTATGTGCATAATTCAAATTTGAACTACATGCACATGCTCCAGTGCATATAAATTGGTTGAAAAATCAAATCTGTGTCCTTGGGTGCATGCTTAGGTCCCATGCAAGAAATGGGAATGAATTTCAAACACCAGGGCACCGTTGATTACCGGCAAAACATTGAGATGCCTGGTTCTTAAATTCTGGTAAATCCAAAACTCGTCTGAAGTTCATGAAACTTGGCATGCTATCATCGAGCGGCATCAACATCCCATGGTAAAACATTTGTCCTATTTGGGGTAGGTTTGGGTATATGCTTCTCACAAACCAGAGCTTCTCACAACAAGCATGATGGTTTTTGGTAGGGAACGTCCCACCATTGGGGACGAAACGATATGCATTGCCTCTTATTGCTTTCAAATTTTTTCTCGTGTCAACATAGAACAACAGGACTGTTGTGTGAATTTTTGTGATTTTTCGGGGTTAGTTTGGACATTCTTATGTATTAACAGAGTTTTCAATGCATTTATGTGCATAATTCAAATTTGAACTACATGCACATGCTCCAGTGCATATAAATTGGTTGAAAAATCAAATATGTGTCCTTGGGTGCATGCTTAGGTCCCATGCAAGAAATGGGAATGAATTTCAAACACCAGGGCGCCGTTGATTGCCGGCAACACGTTGAGATGCCTGGTTTTTAAGTTCTAGTAATTCCAAAACTTGTCTGAAATTCATGAAACTTGGCATGCTATCATGGAGTGGCATCAACATGTCGTGGTAAAAGTTTTGTCCAATTTGTGGCAGGTTTGGGGATATGCTTCTCACAAACTAGAGCTTCTCATTACCAGCATGATGGTTTTCGGTTGGGAGCGTCCCACATTTGGGGACGAAACGATATCCATTGCCTGTTATTGCTTTCAAATTTTTTCTCGGGTCAACATAGAACAACAGGAGTGTTGTGTGAATTTTTGTGGTTTTTGGGGTTCGTTTGTACATTTTTATGCATTAACAAAGTTTTCAATGCATTTATGTGCATAATTGTAATTTGAACTACATGCACATGCTCCAGTGCATATAAATTTTTTGAAAATTCAAATCTGTGTCCTTGGGTGCATGCTTAGGTCCCAGGCAAGAAATGGGAATGAATTTCAAACACCAGGGCACCGTTGATTGCCGGCAAAACATTGAGATGCCTGGTTTTGAAATTCTGGTAAATCCAAAACTCGTCTGAAATTCATGAAACTTGGCATGCTATCATGGAGCGGCATCAACATGCCGTGGTAAAAGTTTTGTCCCATTTGGGGCAGGTTTGGGGATATGCTTCTCACAAACCAGAGCTTCTCACAACAAGATGATGGTTTTCGGTAGGGAACGTCCCACCTTTGGGGACAAAACGATATTCATTGCCTCTTATTGCTTTCAAATTTTTTTCTCGTGTCAACATAGAACAACATGACTGTTGTGTGAATTTTTGTGGTTTGTTTGGACATTTTTATGCATTAACAGAGTTTTCAATGCATTTATGTGCATAATTCAAATTTGAACTACATGCACATGCTCCAGTGCATATAAATTGGTTGAAAAATCAAATCTGTGTCCTTGGGTGCATGCTTCGGTCCCATGCAAGAAATGGGAATGAATTTCAAACACCAGGGAACCGTTGATTACCGGCAAAACATTGAGATGCCTGGTTCTTAAATTCTGGTAAATCCAAAACTCGTCTGAAGTTCATGAAACTTGGCATGCTATCATGGAGCGGCATCAACATGTCGTGGTAAAAGTTTTGTCCAATTTGGGGCAGGTTTGGGGATATGCTTCTCACAAACTAGAGCTTCTCATTACCAGCATGATGGTTTTCGGTTGGGAGCGTCCCACATTTGGGGACGAAACGATATCCATTGCCTGTTATTGCTTTCAAATTTTTTCTCGGGTCAACATAGAACAACAGGAGTGTTGTGTGAATTTTTGTGGTTTTTGAGGTTCGTTTGTACATTTTTATGCATTAACAAAGTTTTCAATGCATTTATGTGCATAATTGTAATTTGAACTACATGCACATGCTCCAGTGCATATAAATTTGTTGAAAATTCAAATCTGTGTCCTTGGGTGCATGCTTAGGTCCCAGGCAAGAAATGGGAATGAATTTCAAACACCAGGGCACCGTTGATTGCCGGCAAAACATTGAGATGCCTGGTTTTTAAATTCTGGTAAATCCAAAACTTGTCTGAAATTCATGAAACTTGGCATGCTATCATGGAGCGGCATCAACATGCCAAGATAAAAAATTTGTCCCATTTGGGGCAGGTTTGGGTATATGCTTCTGACAAACCAGAGCTTTTCACAACAAGCATGATGGCTTTCCGTAGGGAACGTCCCACCATTGGGGACGAACGATATCCATTGCCTCTTATTGCCTTCAAATTTTTTCTCGTGTCAACATAGAACAACAGGAGTGTTGTGTGAATTTTTGTGATTTTTCGGGGTTCATTTGGACATTTTTATGCATTAACTGAGTTTTCAATGCATTTATGTGCATAATTCAAATTTGAACTACATGCACATGCTCCAGTGCATATAAATTGGTTGAAACTCAAATCTGTGTCCTTGGGTGCATGCTTTGGTCCCATGCAAGAAACGGGAATGAATTTCAAACACCAGCGCACCGTTGATTGCCGGCAAAACATTGAGATGCCTGGTTTTTAAATTCTAGTAAATCCAAAACTCGTCTGAAATTCATGAAACTTGGCATGCTATCATGGAGCGGCATCAACATGCCGTGGTAAAAGTTTGGTCCCATTTGGGGCAGGTTTGGGGATATGCTTCTCACAAACCAGAGCTTCGCACAACAAGATGATGGTTTTCGGTAGGGAACGTCCCACCTTTGGGGACAAAACGATATTCATTGCCTCTTATTGCTTTCAAATTTTTTCTCGTGTCAACATACAACAACAGGACTGTTGTGTGAATTTTTGTGATTTTTCGTGGTTTGTTTGGACATTTTTATGCATTAACAGAGTTTTCGATGCATTTATGTGCATAATTCAAATTTGAACTACATGCACATGCTCCAGTGCATATAAATTGGTTGACAAATCAAATCTGTGTCCTTGTTTGCATGCTTAGGTCCCATGCAAGAAATGCGAATGAATTTCGAACACCAGGGCACCGTTGATTACCGGCAAAACATTGAGATGCCTGGTTTTTAAATTCTGGTAAATACAAAACTCGTCTGAAATTCATGAAACTTGGTATGCTATCATGGAGCGGCATCAACATGCCATGGTAAAAAAATTGTCCTATTTGGGGTAGGTTTGGGTATATGCTTCTCACAAACAAGAGCTTCTCACGACAAGCATGATGGTTTTTGGTAGGGAACGTCCCACCATTGGGGACGAAACGATATCCATTGCCTCTTATTGCTTTCAAATTTTTTCTCGTGTCAACATAGAACAACAGGACTGTTGTGTGAATTTTTGTGATTTTTCGGTGTTAGTTTGGACATTTTTATGCATTAACAGAGTTTTCAATGCATTTATGTGCATAATTCAAATTTGAACTACATGCACATGCTCCAGTGCATGTAAATTGGTTGAAAAATCAAATATGTGTCCTTGGGTGCATTCTTAGATCCCATGCAAGAAATGGGAATGAATTTCAAACACCAGGGCACCGTTGATTGCCGGCAACACATTGAGATGCCTGGTTTTTAAATTCTAGTAAATCCAAAACTTGTCTGAAATTCATGAAACTTGGCATGCTATCATGGAGCGGCATCAACATGTCGTGGTAAAAGTTTTGTCCAATTTGGGGCAGGTTTGGGGATATGCTTCTCACAAACTAGAGCTTCTCATTACAAGCATGATGGTTTTCGGTTGGGAGCGTCGCACATTTGGGGACGAAACGATATCCATTGCCTGTTATTGCTTTAAAACTTTTTCTCGGGTCAACATAGAACAACAGGAGTGTTGTGTGAATTTTTCTGATTTTTTGGGGTTCGTTTGGACATTTTTATGCATTAACTGAGTTTTCAATGCATTTATGTGCATAATTCAAATTTGAACTACATGCACATGCTCCAGTGCATATAAATTGGTTGAAACTCAAATCTGTGTCCTTGGGTGCATGCTTTGGTCCCATGCAAGAAACGGGAATGAATTTCAAACACCAGCGCACCGTTGATTGCCGGCAAAACATTGAGATGCCTGGTTTTTAAATTCTAGTAAATCCAAAACTTGTCTGAAATTCATGAAACTTGGCATGCTATCATGGAGCGGCATCAACATGTCGTGGTAAAAGTTTTGTCCAATTTGGGGCAGGTTTGGGGATATGCTTCTCACAAACTAGAGCTTCTCATTACAAGCATGATGGTTTTCGGTTGGGAGCGTCGCACATTTGGGGACGAAACGATATCCATTGCCTGTTATTGCTTTCAAATTTTTTCTCGGGTCAACATAGAACAACAGGAGTGTTGTGTGAATTTTTGTGGTTTTTGGGGTTCGTTTGTACATTTTTATGCATTAACAAAGTTTTCAATGCATTTATGTGCATAATTGTAACTTGAACTACATGCACATGCTCCAGTGCATATAAATTTTTTGAAAATTCAAATCTGTGTCCTTGGGTGCATGCTTAGGTCCCAGGCAAGAAATGGGAATGAATTTCAAACACCAGGGCACCGTTGATTGCCGGCAAAACATTGAGATGCCTGGTTTTGAAATTCTGGTAAATCCAAAACTCGTCTGAAATTCATGAAACTTGGCATGCTATCATGGAGCGGCATCAACATGCCGTGGTAAAAGTTTTGTCCCATTTGGGGCAGGTCTGGGGATATGCTTCTCACAAACCAGAGCTTCTCACAACAAGATGATGGTTTTCGGTAGGGAACGTCCCATCTTTGGGGACAAAACGATATTCATTGCCTCTTATTGCTTTCAAATTTTTTCTCGTGTCAACATAGAACAACATGACTGTTGTGTGAATTTTTGTGGTTTGTTTGGACATTTTTATGCATTAACAGAGTTTTCAATGCATTTATGTGCATAATTCAAATTTGAACTACATGCACATGCTCCAGTGCATATAAATTGGTTGAAAAAACAAATCTGTGTCCTTGGGTGCATGCTTAGGTCCCATGCAAGAAATGGGAATGAATTTCAAACACCAGGGAACCGTTGATTACCGGCAAAACATTGAGATGCCTGGTTCTTAAATTCTGGTAAATCCAAAACTCGTCTGAAGTTCATGAAACTTGGCATGCTATCATGGAGCGGCATCAACATGTCGTGGTAAAAGTTTTGTCCAATTTGGGGCAGGTTTGGGGATATGCTTCTCACAAACTAGAGCTTCTCATTACCAGCATGATGGTTTTCGGTTGGGAGCGTCCCACATTTGGGGACGAAACGATATCCATTGCCTGTTATTGCTTTCAAATTTTTTCTCGGGTCAACATAGAACAACAGGAGTGTTGTGTGAATTTTTGTGGTTTTTGAGGTTCGTTTGTACATTTTTATGCATTAACAAAGTTTTCAATGCATTTATGTGCATAATTGTAATTTGAACTACATGCACATGCTCCAGTGCATATAAATTTGTTGAAAATTCAAATCTGTGTCCTTGGGTGCATGCTTAGGTCCCAGGCAAGAAATGGGAATGAATTTCAAACACCAGGGCACCGTTGATTGCCGGCAAAACATTGAGATGCCTGGTTTTTAAATTCTGGTAATTCCAAAACTTGTCTGAAATTCATGAAACTTGGCATGCTATCATGGAGCGGCATCAACATGCCAAGATAAAAAATTGTCCCATTTGGGGCAGGTTTGGGTATATGCTTCTGACAAACCACAGCTTTTCACAACAAGCATGATGGCTTTCCGTAGGGAACGTCCCACCATTGGGGACGAACGATATCCATTTCCTCTTATTGCCTTCAAATTTTTTCTCGTGTCAACATAGAACAACAGGAGTGTTGTGTGAATTTTTGTGATTTTTCGGGGTTCATTTGGACATTTTTATGCATTAACTGAGTTTTCAATGCATTTATGTGCATAATTCAAATTTGAACTACAGGCACATGCTCCAGTGCATATAAATTGGTTGAAACTCAAATCTGTGTCCTTGGGTGCATTCTTTAGTCCCATGCAAGAAACGGGAATGAATTTCAAACACCAGCGCACCGTTGATTGCCGGCAAAACATTGACATGCCTGGTTTTTAAATTATAGTAAATCCAAAACTCGTCTGAAATTCATGAAACTTGGCATGCTATCATTTAGCGGCATCAACATGCCGTGGTAAAAGTTTTGTCCCATTTGGGGCAGGTTTGGGGATATGCTTCTCACAAACCAGAGCTTCGCACAACAAGATGATGGTTTTCGGTAGGGAACGTCCCACCTTTGGGGACAAAACGATATTCATTGCCTCTTATTGCTTTCAAATTTTTTCTCGTGTCAACATACAACAACAGGACTGTTGTGTGAATTTTTGTGATTTTTCGTGGTTTGTTTGGACATTTTTATGCATTAACAGAGTTTTCGATGCATTTATGTGCATAATTCAAATTTGAACTACATGCACATGCTCCAGTGCATGTAAATTGAACATTGAGATGCCTGGTTTTTAAATTCTGGTAAATCCAAAACTCGTCTGAAATTCATGAAACTTGGTATGCTATCATGGAGCGGCATCAACATGCCATGGTAAAAAAATTGTCCTATTTGGGGTAGGTTTGGGTATATGCTTCTCACAAACAAGAGCTTCTCATGACAAGCATGATGGTTTTTGGTAGGGAATGTCCCACCATTGGGGACGAAACGATATCCATTGCCTCTTATTGCTTTCAAATTATTTCTCGTGTCAACATAGAACAACAGGACTGTTGTGTGAATTTTTGTGATTTTTCGGTGTTAGTTTGGACATTTTTATGCATTAACAGAGTTTTCAATGCATTTATGTGCATAATTCAAATTTGAACTACATGCACATGCTCCAGTGCATGTAAATTGGTTGAAAAATCAAATATGTGTCCTTGGGTGCATTCTTAGATCCCATGCAAGAAATGGGAATGAATTTCAAACACCAGGGCACCGTTGATTGCCGGCAACACATTGAGATGCCTGGTTTTTAACTAGTAAATCCAAAACTTGTCTGAAATTCATGAAACTTGGCATGCTATCATGGAGCGGCATCAACATGTCGTGGTAAAAGTTTTGTCCAATTTGGGGCAGGTTTGGGGATATGCTTCTCACAAACTAGAGCTTCTCATTACAAGCATGATGGTTTTCGGTTGGGAGCGTCGCACATTTGGGGACGAAACGATATCCATTGCCTGTTATTGCTTTCAAAATTTTTCTCGGGTCAACATAGAACAACAGGAGTGTTCTGTGAATTTTTGTGGTTTTTCGGGGTTCGTTTGTACATTTTTATGCATTAACAAAGTTTTCAATGCATTTATGTGCATAATTGTAATTTGAACTACATGCACATGCTCCAGTGCATATAAATTTGTTGAAAATTCAAATCTGTGTCCTTGAGTGCATGCTTAGGTCCCAGGCAAGAAATGGGAATGAATTTCAAACACCAGGGCACCGTTGATTGCCGGAAAAACATTGAGATGCCTGGTTTTTAAATTCTGGTAAATCCAAAACTTGTCTGAAATTCATGAAACTTGGCATGCTATCATGGAGCGGCATCAACATGCCAAGATAAAAAATTTGTCCCATTTGGGGCAGGTTTGGGTATATGCTTCTGACAAACCAGAGCTTCTCACAACAAGCATGATGGCTTTCCGTAGGGAACGTCCCACCATTGGGGACGAACGATATCCATTGCCTCTTATTGCCTTCAAATTTTTTCTCGTGTCAACATAGAACAACATGAGTGTTGTGTGATATTTCGTGATTTTTCGGGGTTCGTTTGGACATTTTTATGCATTAACTGAGTTTTCAATGCATTTATGTGCATAATTCAAATTTGAACTACATGCACATGCTCCAGTGCATAAAAATTGGTTGAAACTCAAATCTGTGTCCTTGGGTGCATGCTTTGGTCCCATGCAAGTAACGGGAATGAATGTCAAACACCAGCGCACCGTTGATTGCCGGCAAAACATTGAGATGCCTGGTTTTTAAATTATAGTAAATCCAAAACTCGTCTGAAATTCATGAAACTTGGCATGCTATCATGGAGCGGCATCAACATGCCGTGGTAAAAGTTTTGTCCCATTTGGGGCAGGTTTGGGGATATGCTTCTCACAAACCAGAGCTTCTCACAATCGGATGATGGTTTTCGGTAGGGAACGTCCCACCTTTGGGGACAAAACGATATTCATTGCCTCTTATTGCTTTCAAATTTTTTCTCGTGTCAACATAGAACAACAAGACTGTTGTGTGAATTTTTGTCATTTTTCGTGGTTTGTTTGGACATTTTTATGCATTAACACAGTTTTTGATGCATTGATGTGCATAATCAAAATTTGAACTACATGCACATGCTCCAGTGCATATAAATTGGTTGAAAAATCAAATCTGTGTCCTTGGGTGCATGCTTAGGTCCCAGGCAAGAAATGGGAATGAATTTAAAACACCAGGGCACCGTTGATTACCGGCAAAACATTGAGATGCCTGGTTTTTAAATTCTGGTAAATCCAAAACTCGTCTGAAATTCATGAAACTTGGCATGCTATCATGGAGCGGCATCAACATGCCATGGTAAAAAATTTATCCTATTTGGGGTAGGTTTGGGTATATGCTTCTCACAAACAAGAGCTTCTCACAACAAGCATGATGGTTTTTGGTAGGGAACGTCCCACCATTGGGGACGAAACGATATCCATTGCCTCTTATTGCTTTCAAATTTTTTCTCGTGTCAACATAGAACAACAGGACTGTTGTGTGAATTTTTGTGATTTTTCGGTGTTAGTTTGGACATTTTTATGCATTAACAGGGTTTTCAATGCATTTATGTGGATAATTCAAATTTGAACTACATGCACATGCTCCAGTGCATGTAAATTGGTTGAAAAATCAAATATGTGTCCTTGGGTGCATGCTTAGATCGCATGAGAAATGGGAATGAATTTCAAACACCAGGGCAGCGTTGATTGCCGGCAACACATTGAGATGCCTGGTTTTTAAATTCTAGTAAATCCAAAACTTGTCTGAAATTCATGAAACTTGGCATGCTATCATGGAGCGGCATCAACATGTCGTGGTAAAAGTTTTGTCCAATTTGGGGCAGGTTTGGGGATATGCTTCTCACAAACTAGAGCTTCTCATTACAAGCATGATGGTTTCGGTTGGGAGCGTCGCACATTTGGGGACGAAACGATATCCATTGCCTATTATTGCTTTCAAATTTTTTCTCGGGTCAACATAGAACAACAGGAGTGTTGTGTGAATTTTTGTGGTTTTTCGGGGTTCGTTTGACATTTTTATGCATTAACAAAGTTTACAATGCATTTATGTGCATAATTGTAATTTGAACTACATGCACATGCTCCAGTGCATATAACATTGTTGAAAATTCAAATCTGTGTCCTTGAGTGCATGCTTAGGTCCCAGGCAAGAAATGGGAATGAATTTCAAACACCAGGGCACCGTTGATTGGTGGCAAAACATTGAGATGCCTGGTTTTTAAATTCTGGTAAATCCAAAACTTGTCTGAAATTCATGAAACTTGGCATGCTATCATGGAGCGGCATCAACATGCCAAGATAAAAAATTTGTCCCATTTGGGGCAGGTTTGGGTATATGCTTCTGACAAACCAGAGCTTCTCACAACAAGCATGATGGCTTTCCGTAGGGAACGTCCCACCATTGGGGACGAACGATATCCACTGCCTCTTATTGCCTTCAAATTTTTTCTCGTGTCAACATAGAACAACAGGAGTGTTGTGTGAATTTTTGTGATTTTTCGGGGTTCGTTTGGACATTTTTATGCATTAACTGAGTTTTCAATGCATTTATGTGCATAATTCAAATTTGAACTACATGCACATGCTCCAGTGCATATAAATTGGTTGAAACTCAAATTTGTGTCCTTGGGTGCATGCTTTGGTCCCATGCAAGAAACGGGAATGAATTTCAAACACCAGCGCACCGTTGATTGCCGGCAAAACATTGAGATGCCTGGTTTTTAAATTCTAGTAAATCCAAAACTTGTCTGAAATTCATGAAACTTGGCATGCTATCATGGAGCGGCATCAACATGTCGTGGTAAAAGTTTTGTCCAATTTGGGGCAGGTTTGGGGATATGCTTCTCACAAACTAGAGCTTCTCATTACAAGCATGATGATTTCGGTTGGGAGCGTCGCACATTTGGGGACGAAACGATATCCATTGCCTATTATTGCTTTCAAATTTTTTCTCGGGTCAACATAGAACAACAGGAGTGTTGTGTGAATTTTTGTGGTTTTTCGGGGTTCGTTTGACATTTTTATGCATTAACAAAGTTTACAATGCATTTATGTGCATAATTGTAATTTGAACTACATGCACATGCTCCAGTGCATATAACATTGTTGAAAATTCAAATCTGTGTCCTTGAGTGCATGCTTAGGTCCCAGGCAAGAAATGGGAATGAATTTCAAACACCAGGGCACCGTTGATTGGTGGCAAAACATTGAGATGCCTGGTTTTTAAATTCTGGTAAATCCAAAACTTGTCTGAAATTCATGAAACTTGGCATGCTATCATGGAGCGGCATCAACATGCCAAGATAAAAATTTGTCCCATTTGGGGCAGGTTTGGGTATATGCTTCTGACAAACCAGAGCTTCTCACAACAAGCATGATGGCTTTCCGTAGGGAACGTCCCACCATTGGGGACGAACGATATCCACTGCCTCTTATTGCCTTCAAATTTTTTCTCGTGTCAACATAGAACAACAGGAGTGTTGTGTGAATTTTTGTGATTTTTCGGGGTTCGTTTGGACATTTTTATGCATTAACTGAGTTTTCAATGCATTTATGTGCATAATTCAAATTTGAACTACATGCACATGCTCCAGTGCATATAAATTGGTTGAAACTCAAATCTGTGTCCTTGGGTGCATGCTTTGGTCCCATGCAAGAAACGGGAATGAATTTCAAACACCAGCGCACCGTTGATTGCCGGCAAAACATTGAGATGCCTGGTTTTTAAATTCTAGTAAATCCAAAACTTGTCTGAAATTCATGAAACTTGGCATGCTATCATGGAGCGGCATCAACATGTCGTGGTAAAAGTTTTGTCCAATTTGGGGCAGGTTTGGGGATATGCTTCTCACAAACTAGAGCTTCTCATTACAAGCATGATGGTTTTCGGTTGGGAGCGTCGCACATTTGGGGACGAAACGATATCCATTGCCTATTATTCCTTTCAAATTTTTTCTCGGGTCAACATAGAACAACAGGAGTGTTGTGTGAATTTTTGTGGTTTTTCGGGGTTCGTTTGACATTTTTATGCATTAACAAAGTTTACAATGCATTTATGTGCATAATTGTAATTTGAACTACATGCACATGCTCCAGTGCATATAACATTGTTGAAAATTCAAATCTGTGTCCTTGAGTGCATGCTTAGGTCCCAGGCAAGAAATGGGAATGAATTTCAAACACCAGGGCACCGTTGATTGGTGGCAAAACATTGAGATGCCTGGTTTTTAAATTCTGGTAAATCCAAAACTTGTCTGAAATTCATGAAACTTGGCATGCTATCATGGAGCGGCATCAACATGTCGTGGTAAAAGTTTTGTCCAATTTGGGGCAGGTTTGGGGATATGCTTCTCACAAACTAGAGCTTCTCATTACAAGCATGATGGTTTTCGGTTGGGAGCGTCGCACATTTGGGGACGAAACGATATCCATTGCCTGTTATTGCTTTCAAATTTTTTCTCGGGTCAACATAGAACAACAGGAGTGTTGTGTGAATTTTTGTGGTTTTTGGGGTTCGTTTGTACATTTTTATGCATTAACAAAGTTTTCAATGCATTTATGTGCATAATTGTAATTTGAACTACATGCACATGCTCCAGTGCATATAAATTCGTTGAAAATTCAAATCTGTGTCCTTGAGTGCATGCTTAGGTCCCAGGCAAGAAATGGGACTGAATTTCAAACAGCAGGGCACCGTTGATTGCCGGCAAAACATTGAGATGCCTGGTTTTTAAATTCTGGTAAATCCAAAACTTGTCTGAAATTCGTGAAACTTGGCATGCTATCATGGAGCGCATCAACATGCCAAGATAAAAAATTTGTCCCATTTGGGGCAGGTTTGGGTATATGCTTCTGACAAACCAGAGCTTCTCACAACAAGCATGATGGCTTTCCGTAGGGAACGTCCCACCATTGGGGACGAACGATATCAATTGCCTCTTATTGCCTTCAAATTTTTTCTCGTGTCAACATAGAACAACAGGAGTGTTGTGTGAATTTTCGTGATTTTTCGGGGTTCGTTTGGACATTTTTATGCATTATCTGAGTTTTCAATGCATTTATGTGCATAATTCAAATTTGAACTACATGCACATGCTCCAGTGCATATAAATTGGTTGAAACTCAAATCTGTGTCCTTGGGTGCATGCTTTGGTCCCATGCAAGAAACGGGAATGAATTTCAAACACCAACGCACCGTTGATTGCCGGCAAAACATTGAGATGCCTGGTTTTTAAAATATAGTAAATCCAAAACTCGTCTGAAATTCATGAAACTTGGCATGCTATCATGGAGCGGCATCAACATGCCGTGGTAAAAGTTTTGTCCCATTTGGGGCAGGTTTGGGGATATGCTTCTCACAAACCAGAGCTTCTCACAACAAGATGATGGTTTTCGGTAGGGAACGTCCCACCTTTGGGGACAAAACGATATTCATTGCCTCTTATTGCTTTCAAATTTTTTCTCGTGTCAACATAGAACAACAGGACTGTTGTGTGAATTTTTGTGATTTTTCGTGGTTTGTTTGGACATTTTTATGCATTAACAGAGTTTTCGATCCATTGATGTGCATAATTCAAATTTGAACTACATGCACATGCTCCAGTGCATATAAATTGGTTGAAAAATCAAATCTGTGTCCTTGGGTGCATGCTTAGGTCCCATGCAAGAAATGGGAATGAATTTCAAACACCAGGGCACCGTTGATTACCGGCAAAACATTGAGATGCCTGGTTTTTAAATTCTGGTAAATCCAAAACTCGTCTGAAATTCATGAAACTTGGCATGCTATCATGGAGCGGCATCAACATGCCATGGTAAAAAATTTGTCCTATTTGGGGCAGGTTTGGGTATATGCTTCTCACAAACAAGAGCTTCTCACAACAAGCATGATGGTTTTTTGTAGGGAACATCCCACCATTGGGGACGAAATGATATCCATTGCCTCTTATTGCTTTCAAATTTTTTCTCGTGTCAACATAGAACAACAGGACTGTTGTGTGAATTTTTGTGATTTTTCGGTGTTAGTTTGGACATTTTTATGCATTAACAGAGTTTTCAATGCATTTATGTGCATAATTCAAATTTGAACTACATGCACATGCTCCAGTGCATGTAAATTGGTTGAAAAATCAAATATGTGTCCTTGGGTGCATGCTTAGATCCCATGCAAGAAATGGGAATGAATTTCAAACACCAGGGCACCGTTGATTGCCGGCAACACATTGAGATGCCTGGTTTTTAAATTCTAGTAAATCCAAAACTTGTCTGAAATTCATGAAACTTGGCATGCTATCATGGAGCGGCATCAACATATCGTGGTAAAAGTTTTGTCCAATTTGGGGCATGTTTGGGGATATGCTTCTCACAAACCAGAGGTTCTCATTACAAGCATGATGGCTTTCGGTTGGGAGCGTCGCACATTTGGGGACGAAACGATATCCATTGCCAGTTATTGCTTTCAAATTTTTTCTCGGGTCAACATAGAACAACAGGAGTGTTGTGTGAATTTTTGTGGTTTTTCGGGGTTCGGTTGAACATTTTTATGCATTAACTAAGTTTTCAATGCATTTATGTGCATAATTGTAATTTGAACTACATGCACATGCTCCAGTGTATATAAATTTGTTGAAAATTCAAATCTGTGTCCTTGGGTGCATGCTTAGGTCCCAGGCAAGAAATGGGAATGAATTTCAAACACCAGGGCACCGTTGATTGCCGGCAAAACATTGAGATGCCTGGTTTTTAAATTCAGGTAAATCGAAAGCTCGTCTGAAATTCATGAAACTTGGCATGCTATCATGGAGCGGCATCAACATGTCATGGTAAAAGTTTTGACCCATTTGGGGCAGGTTTGGGGATATGCTTCTCACAAACTAGAGCTTCTCACAACAAGATGATGGTTTTCGGTAGGGAACGTCCCACCTTTGGGGACAAAACGATATTCATTGCCTCTTATTGCTTTCAAATTTTTTCTCGTGTCAACATAGAACAACAGGACTGTTGTGTGAATTTTTGTGATTTTTCGTGGTTTGTTTGGACATTTTTATGCATTAACAGAGTTCTGAATGCATTTATGTGCATAATTCAAATTTGAACTACATGCACATGCTCCAGTGCATATAAATTGGTTGAAAAATCAAATATGTGTCCTTGGGTGCATTCTTAGGTCCCATGCAAGAAATGGGAATGAATTTCAAACACGAGGGCACCGTTGATTGCCGGCAAAACATTGAGATGCCTGGTTTTTAAATTATAGTAAATCCAAAACTCATCTGAAATTAATGAAACTTGGCATGCTATCATGGAGCGGCATCAACATGCCGTGGTAATAGTTTTGTCCCATTTGGGGCAGGTTTGGGGATATGCTTCTCACAAACTAGAGCTTCTCAAAACAAGATGATGGTTTTCGGTAGGGAACGTCCCACCTTTGGGGACAAAACGATATTCATTGCCTCTTATTGCTTTCAGAATTTTTCTCGTGTCAACATAGAACAACAGGACTGTTGTGTGAATTTTTGTGATTTTTCGTGGTTTGTATGGACATTTTTATGCATTAACAGAGTTTTCAATGCATTTATGTGCATAATTCAAATTTGAACTACATGCACATCCTCCAGTGCATATAAATTGGTTGAAAAATCAAATATGTGTCCTTGGGTGCATGCTTAGGTCCGATGCAAGAAATGGGAATGAATTTCAAACACGAGGGCACCGTTGATTACCGGGAAAACATTGAGATGCCTGGTTTTTAAATTCTGGTAAATGGAAAGCTCGTCTGAAGTTCATGAAACTTGGCATGCTATCATGGAGCGGCATCAACATGTCGTGGTAAAAGTTTTGACCCATTTGGGGCAGGTTTGGGGATATGCTTCTCACAAACTAGAGCTTCTCACAACAAGATGATGGTTTTCGGTAGGGAACGTCCCACCTTTGGGGACAAAACGATATTCATTGCCTCTTATTGCTTTCAAATTTTTTCTCGTGTCAACATAGAACAACAGGACTGTTGTGTGAATTTTTGTGATTTTTCGGTGTTAGTTTGGACATTTTTATGCATTAACAGGGTTTTCAATGCATTTATGTGGATAATTCAAATTTGCACTACATGCACATGCTCCAGTGCATGTAAATTGGTTGAAAAATCACATATGTGTCCTTGGGTGCATGCTTAGATCGCATGAGAAATGGGAATGAATTTCAAACACCAGGGCACCGTTGATTGCCGGCAACACATTGAGATGCCTGGTTTTTAAATTCTAGTAAATCCAAAACATGTCTGAAATTCATGAAACTTGGCATGCTATCATGGAGCGGCATCAACATGTCGTGGTAAAAGTTCTGTCCAATTTGGGGCAGGTTTGGGGATATGCTTCTCACAAACTAGAGCTTCTCATTACAAGCATGATGGTTTTCGGTTGGGAGCGTCGCACATTTGGGGACGAAACGATATCCATTGCCTGTTATTGCTTTCAAATTTTTTCTCGGGTCAACATAGAACAACAGGAGTGTTGTGTGAATTTTTGTGGTTTTTCGGGGTTCGTTTGACATTTTTATGCATTAACAAAGTTTACAATGCATTTATGTGCATAATTGTAATTTGAACTACATGCACATACTCCAGTGCATATAAATTTGTTGAAAATTCAAATCTGTGTCCTTGGGTGCATGCTTAGGTCCCAGGCAAGAAATGGGAATGAATTTCAAACACCAGGGCACCGTTGATTGCCGGCAAAACATTGAGATGCCTGGTTTTTAAATTCAGGTAAATCGAAAGCTCGTCTGAAATTCATGAAACTTGGCATGCTATCATGGAGCGGCATCAACATGTCATGGTAAACGTTTTGACCCATTTGGGGCAGGTTTGGGGATATGCTTCTCACAAACTAGAGCTTCTCACAACAAGATGATGGTTTTCGGTAGGGAACGTCCCACCTTTGGGGACAAAACGATATTCATTGCCTCTTATTGCTTTCAAATTTTTTCTCGTGTCAACATAGAACAACAGGACTGTTGTGTGAATTTTTGTGATTTTTCGTGGTTTGTTTGGACATTTTTATGCATTAACAGAGTTTTGAATGCATTTATGTGCATAATTCAAATTTGAACTACATGCACATGCTCCAGTGCATATAAATTGGTTGAAAAATCAAATATGTGTCCTTGGGTGCATTCTTAGGTCCCATGCAAGAAATCGGAATGAATTTCAAACACGAGGGCACCGTTGATTGCCGGCAAAACATTGAGATGCCTGGTTTTTAAATTATAGTAAATCCAAAACTCATCTGAAATTAATGAAACTTGGCATGCTATCATGGAGCGGCATCAACATGCCGTGGTAAAAGTTTTGTCCCATTTGGGGCAGGTTTGGGGATATGCTTCTCACAAACTAGAGCTTCTCAAAACAAGATGATGGTTTTCGGTAGGGAACGTCCCACCTTTGGGGACAAAACGATATTCATTGCCTCTTATTGCTTTCAGATTTTTTCTCGTGTCAACATAGAACAACAGGACTGTTGTGTGATTTTTTGTGATTTTTCGTGGTTTGTATGGACATTTTTATGCATTAACAGAGTTTTCAATGCATTTATGTGGATAATTCAAATTTGAACTACATGCACATGCTCCAGTGCATGTAAATTGGTTGAAAAATCACATATGTGTCCTTGGGTGCATGCTTAGATCGCATGAGAAATGGGAATGAATTTCAAACACCAGGGCACCGTTGATTGCCGGCAACACATTGAGATGCCTGGTTTTTAAATTCTAGTAAATCCAAAACATGTCTGAAATTCATGAAACTTGGCATGCTATCATGGAGCGGCATCAACATGTCGTGGTAAAAGTTCTGTCCAATTTGGGGCAGGTTTGGGGATATGCTTCTCACAAACTAGAGCTTCTCATTACAAGCATGATGGTTTTCGGTTGGGAGCGTCGCACATTTGGGGACGAAACGATATCCATTGCCTGTTATTGCTTTCAAATTTTTTCTCGGGTCAACATAGAACAACATGAGTGTTGTGTGAATTTTTGTGGTTTTTCGGGGTTCGTTTGACATTTTTATGCATTAACAAAGTTTACAATGCATTTATGTGCATAATTGTAATTTGAACTGCATGCACATACTCCAGTGCATATAAATTTGTTGAAAATTCAAATCTGTGTCCTTGAGTGCATGCTTAGGTCCCAGGCAAGAAATGGGAATGAATTTCAAACAGCAGGGCACCGTTGATTGCCGGCAAAACATTGAGATGCCTGGTTTTTAAATTCTGGTAAATCCAAAACTTGTCTGAAATTCGTGAAACTTGGCATGCTATCATGGAGCGGCACCAACATGCCAAGATAAAAAATTTGTCCCATTTGGGGCAGGTTTGGGTATATGCTTCTGACAAACAAGAGCTTCTCACAACAAGCATGATGGCTTTCCGTAGGGAACGTCCCACCATTGGGGACGAACGATATCCATTGCCTCTTATTGCCTTCAAATTTTTTCTCGTGTCAACATAGAACAACAGGAGTGTTGTGTGAATTTTTGTGATTTTTCGGGGTTCGTTTGGACATTTTTATGCATTATCTGAGTTTTCAATGCATTTATGTGCATAATTCAAATTTGAATTACATGCAATGCTCCAGTGCATATAAATTGGTTGAAACTCAAATCTGTGTCCTAGGGTGCATGCTTTGGTCCCATGCAAGAAACGGGAATGAATTTCAAACACCAGCGCACCGTTGATTGCCGGCAAAACATTGAGATGCCTGGTTTTTAAAATATAGTAAATCCAAAACTCGTCTGAAATTAATGAAACTTGGCATGCTATCATGGAGCGGCATCAACATGCCGTGGTAAAAGTTTTGTCCCATTTGGGGCAGGTTTGGGGATATGCTTCTCACAAACCAGAGCTTCTCACAACAAGATGATGGTTTTCGGTAGGGAACATCCCACCTTTGGGGACAAAACGATATTCATTGCCTCTTATTGCTTTCAAATTTTTTCTCGTGTCAACATAGAACAACAGGACTGTTGTGTGAATTTTTGTGATTTTTCGTGGTTTGTTTGGACATTTTTATGCATTAACAGAGTTTTCGATGCATTGATGTGCATAATTCAAATTTGAACTACATGCACATGCTCCAGTGCATATAAATTGGTTGAAAAATCAAATCTGTGTCCTTGGGTGCATGCTTAGGTCCCATGCAAGAAATGGGAATGAATTTCAAACACCAGGGCACCGTTGATTACCGGCAAAACATTGAGATGCCTGGTTTTTAAATTCTGGTAAATCCAAAACTCGTCTGAAATTCATGAAACTTGGCATGCTATCATGGAGCGGCATCAACATGCCATGGTAAAAAAATTGTCCTATTTGGGGCAGGTTTGGGTATATGCTTCTCACAAACAAGAGCTTCTCACTACAAGCATGATGGTTTTTGGTAGGGAACGTCCCACCATTGGGGATGAAATGATATCCATTGCCTCTTATTGCTTTCAAATTTTTTTTCTTGTCAACATAGAACAACAGGACTGTTGTGTGAATTTTTGTGATTTTTCGGTGTTAGTTTGGACATTTTTATGCATTAACAGAGTTTTCAATGCATTTATGTGCATAATTCAAATTTGAACTACATGCACATGCTCCAGTGCATGTAAATTGGTTGAAAAATCAAATATGTGTCCTTGGGTGCATGCTTAGATCCCATGCAAGAAATGGGAATGAATTTCAAACACCAGGGCACCGTTGATTGCCGGCAACACATTGAGATGCCTGGTTTTTAAATTCTAGTAAATCCAAAACATGTCTGAAATTCATGAAACTTGGCATGCTATCATGGAGCGGCATCAACATGTCGTGGTAAAAGTTCTGTCCAATTTGGGGCAGGTTTGGGGATATGCTTCTCACAAACTAGAGCTTCTCATTACAAGCATGATGGTTTTCGGTTGGGAGCGTCGCACATTTGGGGACGAAACGATATCCATTGCCTGTTATTGCTTTCAAATTTTTTCTCGGGTCAACATAGAACAACAGGAGTGTTGTGTGAATTTTTGTGGTTTTTCGGGGTTCGTTTGACATTTTTATGCATTAACAAAGTTTACAATGCATTTATGTGCATAATTGTAATTTGAACTACATGCACATACTCCAGTGCATATAAATTTGTTGAAAATTCAAATCTGTGTCCTTGAGTGCATGCTTAGGTCCCAGGCAAGAAATGGGAATGAATTTCAAACAGCAGGGCACCGTTGATTGCCGGCAAAACATTGAGATGCCTGGTTTTTAAATTCTGGTAAATCCAAAACTTGTCTGAAATTCGTGAAACTTGGCATGCTATCATGGAGCGGCACCAACATGCCAAGATAAAAAATTTGTCCCATTTGGGGCAGGTTTGGGTATATGCTTCTGACAAACCAGAGCTTCTCACAACAAGCATGATGGCTTTCCGTAGGGAACGTCCCACCATTGGGGACGAACGATATCCATTGCCTCTTATTACCTTCAAATTTTTTCTCGTGTCAACATAGAACAACAGGAGTGTTGTGTGAATTTTTGTGATTTTTCGGGGTTCGTTTGGACATTTTATGCATTATCTGAGTTTTCAATGCATTTATGTGCATAATTCAAATTTGAACTACATGCAATGCTCCAGTGCATATAAATTGGTTGAAACTCAAATCTGTGTCCTAGGGTGCATGCTTTGGTCCCATGCAAGAAACGGGAATGAATTTCAAACACCAGCGCACCGTTGATTGCCGGCAAAACATTGAGATGCCTGGTTTTTAAAATATAGTAAATCCAAAACTCGTCTGAAATTCATGAAACTTGGGATGCTATCATGGAGCGGCATCAACATGCCGTGGTAAAAGTTTTGTCCCATTTGGGGCAGGTTTGGGGATATGCTTCTCACAAACCAGAGCTTCTCACAACAAGATGATGGTTTTCGGTAGGGAACGTCCCACCTTTGGGGACAAAACGATATTCATTGCCTCTTATTGCTTTCAAATTTTTTCTCGTGTCAACATAGAACAACAGGACTGTTGTGTGAATTTTTGTGATTTTTCGGGGTTCATTAGGACATTTTTATGCATTAACTGAGTTTTCAATGCAGTTATGTGCATAATTCAAATTTGAACTACATGCACATGCTCCAGTGCATATAAATTGGTTGAAAAATCAAATCTGTGTCCTTGGGTGCATGCTTAGGTCCCATTCAAGAAATGGGAATGAATTTCAAACACCAGGGCACCGTTGATTTCCGGCAAAACATTGAGATGCCTGGTTTTTAAATTCTCGGAAACCCAAAACTCATCTGAAATTCATGAAACTTGGCATGCTATCATGGAGCGGCATCAACATGCCATGGTAAAAAATTTGTCCTATTTGGGGCAGGTTTGGGTATATGCTTCTCACAAACAAGAGCTTCTCACAACAAGCATGATGGTTTTTGGTAGGGAACGTCCCACCATTGGGGACGAAATGATATCCATTGCCTCTTATTGCTTTCAAATTTTTTTTCTTGTCAACATAGAACAACAGGACTGTTGTGTGAATTTTTGTGATTTTTCGGTGTTAGTTTGGACATTTTTATGCATTAACAGAGTTTTCAATGCATTTATGTGCATAATTCAAATTTGAACTACATGCACATGCTCCAGTGCATGTAAATTGGTTGAAAAATCAAATATGTGTCCTTGGGTGCATGCTTAGATCCCATGCAAGAAATGGGAATGAATTTCAAACACCAGGGCACCGTTGATTGCCGGCAACACATTGAGATGCCTGGTTTTTAAATTCTAGTAAATCCAAAACTTGTCTGAAATTCATGAAACTTGGCATGCTATCATGGAGCGGCATCAACATATCGTGGTAAAAGTTTTGTCCAATTTGGGGCATGTTTGGGGATATGCTTCTCACAAACCAGAGGTTCTCATTACAAGCATGATGGTTTTCAGTTGGGAGCGTCGCACATTTGGGGACGAAACGATATCCATTGCCTGTTATTGCTTTCAAATTTTTTCTCGGGTCAACATAGAACAACAGGAGTGTTGTGTGAATTTTTGTGGTTTTTCGGGGTTCGGTTGGACATTTTTATGCATTAACTAAGTTTTCAATGCATTTATGTGCATAATTGTTATTTGAACTACATGCACATGCTCCAGTGCATATAAATTTGTTGAAAATTCAAATCTGTGTCCTTGGGTGCATGCTTAGGTCCCAGGCAAGAAATGGGAATGAATTTCAAACACCAGGGCACCGTTGATTGCCGGCAAAACATTGAGATGCCTGGTTTTTAAATTCAGGTAAATCGAAAGCTCGTCTGAAATTCAAGAAACTTGGCATGCTATCATGGAGCGGCATCAACATGTCGTGGTAAAAGTTTTGACCCATTTGGGGCAGGTTTGGGGATATGCTTCTCACAAACTAGAGCTTCTCACAACAAGATGATGGTTTTCGGTAGGGAACGTCCCACCTTTGGGGACAAAACGATATTCATTGCCTCTTATTGCTTTCAAATTTTTTTCTCGTGTCAACATAGAACAACAGGACTGTTGTGTGAATTTTTGTGATTTTTCGTGGTTTGTTTGGACACTTTTATGCATTAACAGAGTTTTCAATGCATTTATGTGCATAATTCAAATTTGAACTACATGCACATGCTCCATTGCATATAAATTGGTTGAAAAATCAAATATGTGTCCTTGGGTGCATTCTTAGGTCCCATGCAAGAAATGGGAATGAATTTCAAACATGAGGGCACCGTTGATTGCCGGCAAAACATTGAGATGCCTGGTTTTTAAATTATAGTAAATCCAAAACTCATCTGAAATTCATGAAACTTGGCATGCTATCATGGAGCGGCATCAACATGCCGTGGTAAAAGTTTTGTCCCATTTGGGGCAGGTTTGGGGATATGCTTCTCACAAACTAGAGCTTCTCAAAACAAGATGATGGTTTTCGGTAGGGAACGTCCCACCTTTGGGGACAAAACGATATTCATTGCCTCTTATTGCTTTCAAATTTTTTCTCGTGTCAACATAGAACAACAGGACTGTTGTGTGAATTCTTGTGATTTTTCGTGGTTTGTATGGACATTTTTATGCATTAACAGAGTTTTCAATGCATTTATGTGCATAATTCAAATTTGAACTACATGCACATGCTCCAGTGCATATAAATTGGTTGAAAAATCAAATATGTGTCCTTGGGTGCATGCTTAGGTCCGATGCAAGAAATGGGAATGAATTTCAAACACGAGGGCACCGTTGATTACCGGGAAAACATTGAGATGCCTGGTTTTTAAATTCTGGTAAATCCAAAACTCGTCTGAAATTCATGAAACTTGGCATGCTATCATGGAGCGGCATCAACATGCCATGGTAAAAAATTTGTCCTATTCGGGGTAGGTTTGGGTATATGCTTCTCACAAACCAGAGCTTCTCACAACAAGCATGATGGTTTTCGGTAGGGAACGTCCCACCATTGGGGACGAAACGATATCCATTGCCTCTTATTGCTTTCAAATATTTTCTCGTGTCAACGTAGAACAATAGGATTGTTATGTGAATTTTTGTGATTTTTCGCGGTTCGTTTGGCACTTTTATGCATTAAATGAGTTTTCAATGCATTTATGTGCATAATTCAAATTTGAACTACATGCACATGCTCCAGTGCATATAAATTGGTTGAAAAATCAAATTTGTGTCCTTGGGTGCATGCTTAGGTCCCATGCAAGAAATGGGAATGAATTTCAAACACCAGGGCACCGTTGATTGCAGGCAAAACATTGAGATGCCTGGTTTTTAAATTCTCGTAAATCCAAAACTCGTCTGAAATTCATGAAACTTGGCATGCTATCATGGAGCGGCATCAACATGCCGTGGTAAAAAATTTGTCCTATTTGGGTCAGGTTTGGGTATATGCTTCTCACAAACCAGAGCTTCTCACAACAAGCATGATGGTTTTCGGTAGGGAACGTCCCACCATTGGGGACGAAACGATATCCATTGCCTCTTATTGCTTTCAATTTTTTTCTCGTGTCAACGTAGAACAATAGGATTGTTATGTGAATTTTTGTGATTTTTCGGGGTTCGATTGGCATTTTTATGCATTAACTGAGTTTTCAATGCATTTATGTGCATAATTCAAATTTGAACTACACGCACAAGCTCTAGTGCATATAAATTGGTTGAAACTCAAATCTGTGTCCTTGGGTGCATGCTTAGGTCCCATGCAAGAAATGGGAATGAATTTCAAACACCAGTGCACCGTTGATTGCCGGCAAAACATTGAATGCCTGGTTTTTAACTTATAGTAATCCAAAACTCGTTTGAAATTCATGAAACTTGGCATGCTATCATGGAGCGGCATTAACATGTCGTGGTAAAAGTTTTGTCCCATTTGGGGCAGGTTTGGGGATATGCTTCTCACAAACCAGAGCTTGTGACAACAAGCATGATGGTTTTCGGTAGGGGGCGTTCCACCTTTGGGGACGAAACGATATCCATTGCCTCTTATTGCTTTCAATTTTTTTCTCGTGTCAACATAGAACAACAGGAGTGTTGTGTGAATTTTTGTGATTTTTGGGGTTTGTTTGGACATTTTTATGCATTAACTGAGTTTTCAATGCATTTATGTGCATAATTCAAATTTGAACTACATGCACATGCTCCAGTGCATATAAATTTGTTGAAAAATCAAATCTGTGTCCTTGGGTGCATGCTTAGGTCCCATGCAAGAAATGGGAATGAATTTCAAACACCAGGGCACCATTGATTGCGGGTAAAACATTGAGATGCCTGGTTTTTAAATTCTGGTAAATCCAAAACTCGTCTGAAATTCATGAAACTTGGCATGCTATCATGGCGCGGCATCAACATGCCATGGTATCCTATTTGGGGTAGCTTTGGGTATATGCTTCTCACAAACCAGAGCTTCTCACAACAAGCATGATGGTTTTCGGTAGGGAACGTCCCACCATTGGGGACGAAACGATATCAATTGCCTCTTATTGCTTTCAAATTTTTTCTCGTGTCAACGTAGAACAATAGGATTGTTATGTGAATTTTTGTGATTTTTCGGGGTTCGTTTGGCATTTTATGCATTAACTGAGTTTTCAATGCATTTATGTGCATAATTCAAATTTGAACTACATGCACATGCTCTAGTGCATATAAATTGGTTGAAACTCGAATCTGTGTCCTTGGGTGCATGCTTAGGTCCCACGCAAGAAATCGGAATGAATTTCAAACACCAGGGCACCGTTGATTTCCGGCAAAACATTGAGATGCTTGGTTTTTAAATTATAGTAATCCAAAACTCGTTTGAAATTCATGAAACTTGGCATGCTATCATGGAGCGGCATCAACATGTCGTGGTAAAAGTTTTGTCCCATTTGGGCAGGTTTGGGGATATGCTTCTCACAAACCAGAGCTTCTGACAACAAGCATGATGGTTTCGGTATGGGGCGTTCCACCTTTGGGGACGAAACGATATCCATTGCCTCTTATTGCTTTCAAATTTTTTCTCGTGTCAACATAGAACAACAGGAGTGTTGTGTGAATTTTTGTGATTTTTCGGGGTTTCTTTGGACATTTTTAGGCATTAACTGAGTTTTCAATGCATTTATTTGCATAATTCAAATTTGAACTACATGCACATGTTCCAGTGCATATAAATTTGTTGAAAAATCAAATCTGTGTCCTTGGGTGCATGCTTAGGTCCATGCAAGAAATGGGAATGAATTTCAAACACCAGGGCACCATTGATTCCGGGTAAAACATTGAGATGCCTGGTTTTTAAATTCTGGTAAATCCAAAACTCGTCTGAAATTCATGAAACTTGGCATGCTATCATGGAGCGGCATCAACATGCCGTGGTAGAATTTTTGTCCCATTTGGGGCAGGTTTGGGTATATGCTTCTCAGAAACCTGAGCTTCTCACAACAAGCATGATGGTTGTCCGTAGGGAACGTCCCACCATTGGGGACGAAATGATATCCATTGCCTCTTATTGCCTTCAAATTTTTTCTCGTGCCAACATAGAACAACAGGAGTGTTCTGTGAATTTTTTGTGATTTTTCGGGGTTCATTAGGACATTTTTATGCATTAACTGAGTTTTCAATGCAGTTATGTGCATAATTCAAATTTGAACTACACGCACATGCTCCAGTGCATATAAATTGGTTGAAAAATCAAATCTGTGTCCTTGGGTGCATGCTTAGGTCCCATTCAAGAAATGGGAATGAATTTCAAACACCAGGGCACCGTTGATTTCCGGCAAAACATTGAGATGCCTGGTTTTTAAATTCTCGGAAATCCAAAACTCGTCTGAAATTCATGAAACTTTGCATGCTATCATGGAGCGGCATCAACATGTCGTGGTAAAAAATTTGTCCCATTTGGGGCAGGTTTGGGTATATGCTTCTCACAAACCAGAGCTTCCCACAACAAGCATGATGGTTGTTGGTAGGGAACGTCCCACGATTGGGGACGAAACGATATCCATTGCCTCTTATTGCTTTCAATTTTTTTCTCGTGTCAACATAGAACAACAGGAGTGTTTTGTGAATTTTTGTGCTTTTTCGGGGTTCGTTAGGACATTTTTATGCATTAACTGAGTTTTCAATGCATTTATGTGCATAATTCAAATTTGAACTACATGCACATGCTCCATTGCATATAAATTGGTTGAAAAATCAAATATGTGTCCTTGGGTGCATGCTTAGGTCCCATGCAAGAAATGGGAATGAATTTCAAACACTAGGGCACCGTTGATTGCCGGCAAAACATTGAGATGCCTGGTTTTTAAATTCTGGTAAATCCAAAACTCGTCTGAAATTCATGAAACTTGGCATGCTATCATGGAGCGGCATCAACATGCCGTGGTAAAAAAAATTCCCATTTGGGGTAGGTTTGGGTATATGCTCCTCACAAACCAGAGCTTCTCACAACAAGCATGATGGTTGTCGGTAGGGAACGTCCCACCATTGGGGACGAAGCGATATCCATTGCCTCTTATTGCTTTCAAAGTTTTTCTCGTGTCAACATAGAACAACAGGAGTGTTGTGTGACTTTTTGTGATTTTTGGGGTTCGTTTGGACATTTTTATGCATTAACTGGGTTTTCAATGCATTTATGTGCATAATTCAAATTTAAACTACATGCACATGCTCCAATGCATATAAATAGGTTGAAAAATCAAATCTGTGTCCTTGGGTGCATGCTTAGGTCCCATGCAAGAAATGGGAATGAATTTCAAACACCAGGGCACCGTTGATTGCCGGCAACACGTTGAGATGCCTGGTTTTTAAATTCTAGTAATTCCAAAACTTGTCTGAAATTCATGAAACTTGGCATGCTATCATGGAGCGGCATCAACATGCCGTGGTAAAAAAAATTCCCATTTGGGGTAGTTTTGGGTATATGCTCCTCACAAACCAGAGCTTCACACAACAAGCATGATGGTTGTCGGTAGGGAACGTCCCACCATTGGGGACGAAGCGATATCCATTGCCTCTTATTGCTTTCAAAGTTTTTCTCGTGTCAACATAGAACAACAGGAGTGTTCTGTGAATTTTTTGTGATTTTTCGGGGTTCATTAGGACATTTTTATGCATTAACTGAGTTTTCAATGCAGTTATGTGCATAATTCAAATTTGAACTACATGCACATGCTCCAGTGCATATAAATTGGTTGAAAAATCAAATCTGTGTCCTTGGGTGCATGCTTAGGTCCCATTCAAGAAATGGGAATGAATTTCAAACACCAGGGCACCGTTGATTTCCGGCAAAACATTGAGATGCCTGGTTTTTAAATTCTCGGAAATCCAAAACTCGTCTGAAATTCATGAAACTTGGCATGCTATCATGGAGCGGCATCAACATGTCGTGGTAAAAAATTTGTCCCATTTGGGGCAGGTTTGGGTATATGCTTCTCACAAACCAGAGCTTCCCACAACAAGCATGATGGTTGTCGGTAGGGAACGTCCCACGATTGGGGACGAAACGATATCCATTGCCTCTTATTGCTTTCAAATTTTTTCTCGTGTCAACATAGAACAACAGGAGTGTTTTGTGAATTTTTGTGCTTTTTCGGGGTTCGTTAGGACATTTTTATGCATTAACCGAGTTTTCAATGCATTTATGTGCATAATTCAAATTTGAACTACATGCACATGCTCCATTGCATATAAATTGGTTGAAAAATCAAATATGTGTCCTTGGGTGCATGCTTAGGTCCCATGCAAGAAATGGGAATGAATTTCAAACACTAGGGCACCGTTGATTACCGGCAAAACATTGAGATGCCTGGTTTTTAAATTCTGGTAAATCCAAAACTCGTCTGAAATTCATGAAACTTGGCATGCTATCATGGAGCGGCATCAACATGCCGTGGTAAAAAAAATTCCCATTTGGGGTAGGTTTGGGTATATGCTCCTCACAAATGAGAGCTTCTCACAACAAGCATGATGGTTGTCGGTAGGGAACGTCCCACCATTGGGGACGAAGCGATATCCATTGCCTCTTATTGCTTTCAAAGTTTTTCTCGTGTCAACATAGAACAACAGGAGTGTTGTGTGACTTTTTGTGATTTTTGGGGTTCGTTTGGACATTTTTATGCATTAACTGGGTTTTCAATGCATTTATGTGCATAATTCAAATTTAAACTACATGCACATGCTCCAATGCATATAAATAGGTTGAAAAATCAAATCTGTGTCCTTGGGTGCATGCTTAGGTCCCATGCAAGAAATGGGAATGAATTTCAAACACCAGGGCACCGTTGATTGCCGGCAACACGTTGAGATGCCTGGTTTTTAAATTCTAGTAATTCCAAAACTTGTCTGAAATTCATGAAACTTGGCATGCTATCATGGAGCGGCATCAACATGCCGTGGTAAAAGTTTTGTCCCATTTGGGGCAGGTTTGGGGATATGCTTCTCACAAACCAGAGCTTCTCACAACAAGCATGATGGTTTTCGGTAGGGAACGTCCCACCTTTGGGGACGAAACGATATCCATTGCCTCGTATTGCTTTCAAATTTTTTGTCGTGTCAACATAGAACAACAGGAGTGTTGTGTGAATTTTTGTGATTTTTCAGGTGCATTTGGACATTTTTGTGCATGAACTGAGTTTTCAGTGCATTTATGTGCATAATTCAAATTTGAACTACATGCACATGCTCCCGTGCATATAAATTTGTGGAAAAATGAAATCTGTGTCCTTGGGTGCATGCTTAGGTCCCATGCAAGAAATGGGAAAGAATTTCAAACACCAGGGCACAGTTGATTGGCGGCAAAACATTGAGATGCCTTGTTTTTAAATTCTGGGAAATCCAAAACTCGTCTGAAATTCATGAAACTTGGCATCCTATCATGGAGCGGCATCAACATGTCGTGGTAAATTTTTTGTCCCATTTGGGGCAGGTTTGGGTATATGCTTCTCACAAACTAGAGCTTCTCACAACAAGCATGATGGTTTTCCCTAGGGAACGTCCCACCTTTGGGGAGGAAACAATATCCATTGCCTCTTATTGCTTTCAAATTTTTTCTCGTGTGAACATAGAACAACAGGAGTGTTGTGTGAATTTTTGTGATTTTTCGGGGTTCGTTTGGACATTTTTATGCATTAACTGACTTTTCAATGCATTTATGTGCATAATTCAAATTTAAACTACATGCACATGCTCCAGTGCATATAAATTGGCTGAAACTCAAATCTGTGTCCTTTGGTGCATGCTTAGGTCCCATGCAAGAAATGAGAATGAATTACAAACACCAGGGCACCGTTGATTGCCGGCAAAACGTTGACATGCCTGGTTTTTAAATTCTGGTAAATCCAAAACTCGTCTGAAATTCATGAAACTTGGCATGCTATCATGGAGCGGCTTCAACATGCCGTGGTAAAATTTTTGTCCCATTTGGGGCAGGTTTGGGTATATGCTTCTAACAAACCAGAACTTCTCACAACAAGCATGATGGTTTTCGGTAGGGAACGTCCCACCATTGGGGACGAAACGATATCCATTGCCTCTTGTTGCTTTCAAATTTTTTCTCGTGTCAACATAGAACAACAGGAGTGTTGTGTCAATTTTTGTGATTTTTCGGAGTTCGTTTGAACACTTTTATGCATTAACTGAGTTTACAATGCATTTATGTGCATAATTCAAATTTTAACTACATGCACATGCTCTGGTGCATATAAATTGGTTGAAAATCAAATTTGTGTCCTTGGGTGCATGCTTAGGTCACATGCAAGAAATGGGAATGAATTTCAAACACCAGGGCATCGTTGATTGCCGGCAAAATATTGAGTACTTTATTTTTAAATATTAGTAAATCCAAAAGTCGTCTGAAATTCATGAAACTTGGCATTCTATCATGGAATGGCGCCCGACATGCTGTGGTATCTTTGGTCCATTTTGAGAGAAGGCGCACTCGAATAATGACAGCCAACAAAGGCATTTTGAAAAAATTGCTGCCACTTTAATATCTCAAACGTTTGTATAATTCAAACCGTGTGCGTTCTGTTAGCCATTCAGGTGACGCCATGTGTCTTGGTTTTAATGGCTGTAGGAGGTGTCGTGCAGACAGCTGCTTGACCTTGAGTGAACGGGAGGCGTGCGAGCGCTGTCCGGTGCACAGGCTGACCGAGAGGCGTGCAAGCTGACCTCGAATGCACAGGCTCACCGGGAAGCGTGCGAGTTGTACGCTGCGCAGGCTCACTGGGAAGCGAGCCCTTTGACTTCCATGGCCGCCCTCCTTGCTCGCATCCTCTCCATTGATGGCGCCCAAGCCGCAGTTTAATTCGCTTTTTAAATATAAAATACTCATCGCAAACGTTTTAGTTAGAACACCCGTATGCAAACCGACAGCTTCCCCAGGAAGCCAAGAGAAAATGTACCGAGCAGGATTTCTACAGCTCTTGATCGCAAATGTTTGAGATAGAACACCCGTATGCAAAGGGAGAGCAGCACAGGATTTGTGCATCCCTTCAACGCAAACGGTTGTTTTGGATGACCCATGTGCAACCACGTAAAAACAATTTTGTAAGATTTGTCAATCCTTGTAACACTGCGATTTGTCAAAATATGAAGCTAAAAATCACTAGCAGTATCTAATTTTTGCAACTAAAATTCAGTAATTAAGCATAGATTTCATTCATAGATTAAGCAGTCGTTCTTAATTTATACAAACAGTTCAACTCGACAGCTGAACTGACCAAACTTTTCCCCAATTGTTGCAACCACGTACTGAAATAGCTAGTTCAACTATATATACTTGCTAATTTTAAGTACGTTGTACAGTTCCACCACATCTATAGTCAGATGAACTGTACAAAATAGCCTCTAAATACTACTACTACTTCAGAGGAGCTTTGTACTACTTTTGGTTGCCTCTCTTCTGTCGAGCGCTCTTAGTAAGAGGCGGAGGAGGAGAAGCCTACCGACGAGCTGGCCCACCGCAATACGGTGCCTGCCGCTGTTGCACCTTCAGCGACGCTCACCTCGAACGCCCTCTGCCACTCCAGACGACCCCTCTTGAAGCGGTGGTTCTCCTCGTAGATCTCCTTATTCCTCACCTCTGAGGCGGCGTGTGCCATGGCCTCGACGGCGGTAAGGTTCTTTGCATGTTCCATGAGGCGCTCCTCCTCCCCCCGAAGGAACTCGGTGTAGCGCGCAAGGTCACTGACGCATGTGCGGGCATCCACCTCCGCCTCCCGCCTTCGGGCGGCGGTGGCAGAGCGGGTGATGACCCCAGCGGTCGACGGTGGGCTGGCGGCCACGGCGGCCGATGACGGGGTGGCGGCCGCGACCACCACCTCCTGCCTTCGGGCCGCGGTGGCGGAGCGGGTGATGGCCACAGTGGTCGACAGTGGGGTGGCAGCCACGACGGTCACCTCCCGCCTTCGGGCCACGGTGGCGGAGCGGGCGATGGCCCTGGCTTTCGACGGTGGTGTGGCGGCAACGGCGGCCGGCAACAGCTGTCGACGGGCACCGGCAGCAGAGCGTGTGGTGGGTGTTCCGTGCACACCGAATAGGGACGGCATGCGCACTACACTGCGCCGGGGACTGCGCCGCTGCCGCGGTGTAGCCTCCCAGTTGGAGCTATCCTCTGATGACGACGGAGTGGCTGAGACACGACGACGGACCGGTGCCACTAGCGATTGTGGGAGAAGTAGACAACATAAGCTACAGGGAGGGAGGGGAAATGCGACGCATGACTCGCCGGCGGTGAGGGTTTTTATAGCAAGTCGGTAAGCATTGGGAGTTTGGGAGATTTCACCGAGTCAGGCGGGAAGCTTGCCCCCGGGAACATGCGAGGTTGCACAGGAACGGGCTCACTGATGATTCATTGGCGCCACCGTTTGGCCAAAAGAACGCCCCCGCGCGCTGCGCAAGCTTGCGGTGTAAGCCGTCTGTGGCAGCGGGGTGACAAGACGTGCGAGAGGAGGACGAAAGGCCACGTACACATACGGTTAATAAAAAAATGTTTGCGATTGAATTACCTACTATACCACCGTCCTGGTTTATAAGTATGATTTAACTAATAAAATACGAATGCATGTCGCCAAAGATTATATAGTTGGATTTGTATTTGAACATAGTTTCCAATTATATAATTTTTAAAACATGCATTAACATTTTGTTGGTTAAATTTGAGGGCAAAGTATGGCACAGAATATAAAGGAGACTATAGACTAGACGGAGGTGGTAGCACACGGTCGCTCTCTACGTAGAGACGCAACCTTCGGCCGGCTTGTAGGCGACCATTTCCCACGTGTTCAGCTGCTCTATGCGTGTGGTTGCTTGTGGTTCAGGCAGCCGCGGCGCGCTCTGCTCTTGCTTCCCTCCGGGTGCTCTGCCCTCGTCCCTCCATGCGCGCTGCCAGTGTTTGGGGCTGGCGCACGGTCACGCACGTTCGTGTGCAATCGGTTGCGCCGGGCGCGGCGCGACGATTTAGTTACCCGCTGCAAAAACTGCCATGCGGACGTGCCGAGAATCCACGCCACCTGGCCCCCTTTTATTCCTGCGGCCATTTACCTTCATCTCTTGTCTCACATGATATAATAAGCACACCCACAAGGACACATACAGAGAGGACATCCAGCGGTTCCAATGGCGCTCCCCATGGCTCCAATGGCGCTCCCAGCGGCCGACGACGACAACGGCGGGCAGTTCACCACGCATCATGTAGTGGGCACCCACGTGAGGGGGAAGGCCCTCTCGGTGGTGTACACGAACGATCTAGTCTAGGTGGAGAGCTCCATCCAAACTATGGAGCAGTTCCTTGCCGAGGACAAGTACCGAGTGGTCGGCTTCAACCTCGAGTACACCATTGGTCGTGCCGGGCACGATTAGAAGGTTGCCGTTGCCCAGTTGTGCGTGCGACATGACGTCCTCGTCTACCACTACCACCTTTCCACAAGGCCTTGTGAGCGTTTCTCCAGGTTTATCAACAACTCCGACTATAGTTTCGCTACAGTGGACACCACCAACAATCTAAAAGCGCCCAAGGTTTCGGACTTGAAATGCCCGAATCTTGTCAACATCGAGCACCACTACAAGGTCTGGGGCAGCGACGAAAACAAACTGAACTCCCTGGTTGACCTCGCCTCGGCCATCATCGACCCCTACTACACGAAGATGAAGGAAGAGAGTAATAAGGACAAGAACGCCTGGCATAGTGTGTGGCATCAGAGACTGGATGAACAACCTGTTAAGTACGCGGCCATGGACGCGTACACAAGCTATGAGATGTATAGGCAGATTGTTGACATGAGGAACTATCTTCTTCCTGACCCAGACGAGGGATCGAGCCACATAGCAGTGGCGGGAGCGTCACAAGAAGTAGATGACTAGACGATCATTTCTCCTACTTTAGAATGCATGCAATTGTTTATTGAGGTGTGTGCGAATGATCTGTATAGTCACTTATTTAATTGGATGTTTATTTCAGTTATATATATACATGTTATTCTACTGTAGACATAGCAATTCACACGGTTTATTAGCAGCACTCGTCTGTGTTATTATTGGTCTTCGCACACATTTCTGATTACGGACCTGTTTGCCGCATATCACACACATCTTGTTTAGTTGAACCGTTTCCATTGTGTTGCCTAATCACACACAGTTCATCCCAGTGAACTGTATGCTGTATATTGCACACGCCTTCATCTGGTTGCCCATTTCTTTTGTTCCTCCTCATCCCAAACAGTTAATTGAGCTGAACCGCCCTGCATCGCACACACAACTAATTTCTGAACCATGTTTGATGCATCTATCATCGCAAACATTTTGCACCTTTTTGACGGGTTTTTTACACCACCGTTTCCGGTTATGGCATCGCACACAGTTTCGTCAAACGGCCTCTAATCGTAGTGTCGCGTTTGGACCATCCTGCAGTAGTGCAAGTTCACTTGATTACTTGCAACATGATTTCTCCCGTGACCTCAAGAACTAAAGTAACTACTCATAAATGAGAATCATGCTCAAGACGTAATGTTCCACCAAATAAACCATATAGTAATCAACTACAAGATGTAATCAACACTACTAGTCACCCACGGGCACCAATCTGTAGTTCCGGTACAAAGATTGAACACAAGAGATGAACTAGGGTTTGAGAGGAGATGGTGCTATTGAAGATGTTGATGGAGATTGCCCTCCCCAAGATGGGAGAGTTGTTGGTGATGATGATGATGATTTCCCCCTCCGAGAGGGAAGTTCCCCCGCGGAATTGCTCCACCAGAGGGCAAAAGTGCTCCTGCCCAAGCTCCGACTCGAGACGGCAGCGCTCCGTCCTGAAAGTCCTCCCCTCATTTTTTCTAGGTTAAAATGACTTATATACCAGAAGATGGGCACCGGAGGTGGGCCGAGGGGAGCACAACCCACCAGGACACGCCTGGGCTCCCGGGCACGCCCAGGTGGGTTGTGCCCACCAGGCTAGCCCCCTCTGGTACTTATTGGCTCCAATATTTCTCATATATTCCGTAAAAATTCCGTGTGAAGTTTCAACTCATTTGGAGTTGTGTAGAATAGGTGGCCTGACATAGCTTTTCCAGGTCCAGATTTCCAACTGCCGGAATTCTCCCTCTTTGTGTGTACCTTGCATATTATGAGAGAAAAGACATTAGAATTACTCCAAAAAGCATAATTATGCATAAAAAAACTATAAATAATAGTAGGTAAACATGATGCAAAATGGACGTATCACGCCCAAGCCAGGCGTCGTAGCCTTCATTGGCGGGGCAATAGCGCAGCAGTTCCCACGCCATGAGCAGCACCGCCAGCGCATTTGCTGGCCCACGGCGAGCATGAGAAGAAGAAGTTGTGGCCGGATTAAGAGAAGGAGTAGCGGTGTGTCTGGTGCGCTGCACGAACGGTGGCAGAGAGGAGTCCTGCTGCTCATGAGCAGCAAGGTTAGTGGCAGCGTTAGCCGCGGCAGAAACGAGGTTGCGGGGGGTAGCGCGGCCAACCGGCACTGTCACAGTGATGCGAGCTGCACGACGCTCGGCACGAACAAGGTGAGCGTAGGCCATGGGGACGATGGAGAGGAAGCGGAACGGAGCGAATGAGCTGTAGCACACCCCTACCTGGTGCGCCTAATGTCAGAATTGGGGCTCAGCAGACCCAAAGAAAGGTTCGAACACTGGGGTGTGCCTGAAGAACCTTGCTATGCTACTGCTTGCCGCTCACTGTCTCACGGCGATGCTCGGTCGTGTTCGTGCGAGAAGGGAGAGTGATCGGACATGGTAGTTTACCTAGGGTTGGGCCACCTTGCGGTGTAAAACCCTACTCCTACTTTGTGGTGGATTGCCTCGTGAGGAGGATGAAGATGAACTAGTACAATGGTGAGCTTCCTCTGGAGGGCTCGAGCGGTGGATCCGTCTCCCTCTCTATGGTGGAGTATAACCTATATATATACTGGCCCCGGTCCTCTTCCCTCGTGGCTTAGGCGGGAAGGGATACCACATCGGCCAAATTGGAAGGGGGACATGAGTACAACCTATCAAGACTAAATGTGATCTTCGTCTTCAAAGCTTCTGGTCATGACGCGCTTGGGGGCTCGATGATGACCTCTGTCCTGCCGAGCTCGTGGTCTTGGTATTGTTGCACCGAAGAGGCAAGCTTTGGGGATTCCTTGGGTACTCGCGTGCTGGCTTTGTCCTTCTAGCACCAAAGAGGAAACTGTCCTCGCCTATGCCCACTGGTGTCGTCTAGGTTCTAGTCGTCATGGCTCACATCACCGCACGCCTCGCGAGGTGAGTGCAAGCCTAGAAATGTCGGCTCCACGGGAGGCAGCCTTGGGGGGCACTCGTCAAGAGGTCTTGCTCGTGAAGTCCTGGTGCTGGGCCGCGCCGAGCCATTGGTGGAGCCACGGGCTGGGCCATAGGCATACGGGTCTGGGTACCCCCGATCCCAGAACCCCGACAAAAATGCATTTGGGATGATTTGGATGATAGTTGCATTGATTCTATTCAAAAACACAAACTTCTGCATCAAGTAGCGGAATTGTTACAATTTTCTGAAGCTTGATAAAATTCTAAATTTTCTACACATGATTGATATAGAAATTTCCCACATTGTCCTAGTTTTTCAGAATTTTTGCAGTGACAGAAGTATGGTCATTGTTTGAATTAGTACAGACTGGTCTGTTTTTGGCTGATTCTGTTTTCGTTGCATTGTTTGCTTGTTTTGATGAATCTATGGATTGTATCGGGGGATAAAAGCCACGCTGAAGTTGGAATACAGTACGTATAATGCAATAATAAAATATGAATGGGTTTACAACAGTACCGAAAGTAGTAATTTGCTTTGTTATACTAACGGATCTCACGAAGGTTTTTGTTGAGTTTTGTGTGCTAAAGTTTTCATGTTTTGAGTGAGATCGCGATGGATGAAGAAATAACGAGTGGCAAGAGCCTAAGATTGGGGATGCTTGAGGCACCTCAAGGTAATATTCAAGGACGCCCAAGCATCTAAGCTTTGTGATTCCCAGAAGGCATCCCCTCTTTCTTCTACCAACTATCGGTAATTTTACTTGCAGATATATTTTTACTCATCACATGATATGAGTTCTGCTTGGAGCGTCATGTATTATATGAGGCTTTGCTTTGTTTGGTTTTTAGTTTGTCACAATCATCTTTGCTGGAACACCTTTTTGAGAAGGACACAAATTATTCCCGATTTGTTAGAATACTCTATGTGTTTCACTTATATCTTTTGAGCTATGCACTTCAGTTATATTTTTTAGAGCACGGCAGTGGTTTTATTTTAAAGAAATAGTTGCACTCTCATGCTTCACTGATATCTTTTTGAGAGCTGATAATATTAATGGCAATTAGTATGGGTTATGAAGTTTGTCTCAATATGATAGGTATTGAAGAGGGATATAATAAAAAACTTTCATGTAGATCACTGAATATGATAAGTTTGATTCCTTGCAATAGTTTTGCAATATAGCGGTGGTAATATGTGGGTTGTGCTAGTGAGTAATTGTGGTTTAGTAAGAATATTGGTGTTAAGGTTTGTGAGTCCCGAAGCATGCATGTATAGGCTCTTGTTATGTTATGAAGTTGGAACATGATTTATTATTGATTGTCTTCCTTATGAGTGGCGGTCGGGGACGAGCGATGATCTTTTCCTACCAATCTATCCCCCTAGGGGCATGCATAGTAGTACTTTGCTTTGAGGGCTACTAAACTTTTGTATGAAGTATGTGAGTTCTTTATGACTAATGCGGGTCCATGGATTATACGCACTCTCACCCTTCCGCAATTTTCGAGCCTCTTCAGTACCGTGCATTGCCCTTTATCACCTTGAGATGTGGTCCAAACCTCACCAGTGCATCCAAACCTCATGGTATGGTATTCTCTATCACACGTAAGCCTCCTTATATCTTCCTCAAAACAGCCACCATACCTATCTATTATGGCATTTCCATAGCCATTATGAGATATATTTGTATGCAACTTCCACCGTTATGTTATGATGACACAAATCATCATTGTCATACTGCTTTGCATGATCATATGACTGACATAGTATTTGTGGCTCAACCACCGTTCCTCATTTTTTGTACATGTTATGCTATACCATGGCACCACCACAAGAAATATGGCAACTTGCGACCATCTATATTGGTGACTAAGTGCTCATTGTTTTTCATTTGTGACCTTTTCATGACCAAAAATAGTTGGTCAAAAGCTGGCCGTCCTTAATGAAACTTAACGACCTTCTTTGGGATAAGGTCGTGGAAGGTTATGATCGAAATAAAAGGTCGTTGGTTCTACGACCAATAGGTTTGGTCATTGGCAGCCTGCCCAGGCCACGTCGGATTCGACGTGGAAAAATTGCGACCAATTGAATTGGTCGTTGATTAGAGCCAGCCTGGTCCAATTAACTGTTCTACATGGGCCTAGCCCAGTATTATTAGTTTCCCTGTCAATTATGATCACCTACATGGGCCTGGCCCAACAATTCGGCATTTTGGAAGTGCAACTAATCGCCGAGTGGTTTTGGTAATTCATAAAAACATATATCTCATTGAACTAATGTCTATTCATGATAAATATTTCAGGATCTTCAATGATTGGCATGGCATGACATAGAGTGTGGACCGCTCAAAATGCTTAGGACAGGGATTGCCAAAAGCTCAAGACTCTTCATTTTTGTTTATGTGATCCAAGATCACATTGAGTCCATAGGAAAGCCAATACTATTAAAAGCGGATGAGGTGTTGCATAATGGTCTCCTTGCTCAGAGTGTTTAGCGATATTGCTCAAAAATCCTCAGCCACTTTCTCTTTCCAAATATGTAAAAACCCGAAACTCCAAACTCGGCCCACCGATATCTTCCATCCGGAGACACCCAGTTCATCTTGACATAGCCACTGCCAGAGACCCTAACACTTCGGCCATACTGATACGGATCTCGGTCCCACCAAGATGGCCTTACTAATTGTCTATGACTTCTTGCATTCACTTCGGTCTCTTGGAGATGTTTCAATCGGTCTCACCAAGTTGTCTTGACAAATTCTCTGTTGCTCATTGCAGCACTTCGGTCCCATTGAGATGATGCAATCGGTGCCACCGAGATGAAGTTTGCCCTAAGCCCTAGCACCTGGGTCCAACCGAGTTGTTCCAGTCGGTCCCACGGAGATACCTGACGTTCATATTTTTGAACAGATTGGTGCCACCGAGTTTCCTAGTCGGTGCCACCGAGATGAGTCAAAAGTGTGTAACGGTTGATATATGTGGGGAGGCTATATATACCCTTACACCCCCTTCTTCTCATGGAGGAGAGCCATCAGAACGTGCCTACAGTTCCACCATTCATTTTCTGAGAAAGAACCACCTACTCATGTGTTGAGATCAAGAGATTCCATTCCAACCCTTAGAACCTTCACTTCTGGCCATCCCGAAGTTGCATTCCACTCAAATCCTTCTTCAACCATAGTCAAATCTGTGAGAGAGAGTTGAGTGTTGGGGAGACTATCATTTCAAGCACAAGAGCAAGGAGTTCATCATCAACACACCGTCTATTACCTTTTGGAGAGTGGTGTCTCCTAGATTGTTTAGGTGTCGGTTGGGAGCCTCCGTCATGATGTGGAGTGATAACCCACAAGTACAGGGGATTGCAACCGTTTTCGTGGGTAGAGTATTCAACCCAAATTTATAGATTCGACACAAGGGGGGCCAAAGAATATTTGTAAGTATTAGCAGTTGAGTTGTGAATTCAAACACACCTGGAGACTAGATATCTGCACAAGAGTGATCAGTTGCACAGTAGTATGATAGTTTGATAGTGATAGCAGTACTAGTAGCAGCAATACGAACGGTAATAGTAGCAGCAGTAATTTTGTAGCAGTTGTAATAGTAGAAGCAACCGTAGTAACTTGGAAAGATCAATATGTGAAAAGCTCGTAGGCATTGGAAGGGTGATTTCGTTGGATGATATTCATCAAATAACAGTCATAACGTAGGGCGACACGGAACTAGCTCCAGTTTGTCAATATAATGTAGTCATGTATTCCGTAAATAGTCATACGTGCTTATGGAAAAGAACTTGCATGACATCTTTTGTCCTACCCTCCCGCGGCAGCGGGGTCCATAAGGAAACTAAGGGATATTATGGCATCCCTTTCATAGAGAACCGCAACAAAGCATTAACACATAGTGAATACAAAAACTCCTCAAACTACAGTAATCACCGGAAAGAATCCCAATTATTGTCATCTTGGGGTTTACGGAACATAACACGTAATAGGTACGTATAACTTGCAAGATCGGATCAAGAACATAGATATACTGGTGAATGCATAGATGGTTCAGATCTAAAATCAAGGCACTCGGGCTCTAGTGGCAAGCATTAAGCATAGCAAAGCATAGCAACATCAATCTCAAAACATAGTGGATACTAGTGATCAAGCCCTAAAAATACTAACTCGATTACATGATGAATCTCATCCAACCCCACACCGACCAGCGAGCCTATCAAGTAATTACTCACTCCCGGTGTTGAGCATCATGGAATTGGAGAAGGAGGATGGTTGATGATGATGAAGACGTTAGATCCCCCTCTCCGAAGACCAGAACGGACTCCAGATTTGGCTTGCCGATGAAGAATAGGAGGCGGCGAGTCCGTATCATAAAACGCGATGAAACTTGCTCTCGTATTTTTCTGGAAAATAGGATTTTATAGCGTCGAGATTAGGGTCAGTGGAGCCTTGTTCGCCCCACTACCCACTAGGGCACGCTAGGGGGGGGCGCGCCCTGGTACCTAGTGGGCAGCGGCCCCCCTCTAGTGGGTCTTAGTTTCATTCATATCATGCAAATTAGAGTCCAAAACAAGAGCAAAAGCATTAGGAATAGTAGATACGATGGAGACGTATCAACTCCCCCAAGCTTAATCTACCGCTTGTCCTCAAGCAATTCAGTTGATAAACTGAAAGTGACAAAGAAAAACAGTTACAGATTCTTTGGTTCTTGTGTTCATATATATGCTTAAATAATACCTAGCTTTTCAGCAAAGATCATGACTAACCCTATAGACAATAACTCTTAGAAATTATATTCACTCATATCAATGGCATAATCAACTAGCAAGCAATTTTAAAATATCTCAAATGCCAACATTTAGTCAAAACAATCATGATATAATATGACAATATTGGTATCTCGCTAGCCCTTTCTGAGACCGCAAAACATAAATGCAGAGCACCTCCAAAGTTCAAGCAGCGACAAAACATGATTGATATGTCTCCGTTGTATCTACTTTTGCTAACACTTTTCCTCTTGTTTTGGACTCTAATTTGCATGATTTGAATGAAACTAACCCAGACTGATGCTATTTTCAGTAGAACTACCATTGTGTTGTTTTTGTACAGAGATAAAAGTTCTCGGATCGGAACGAAACTTTTTGGAGAATTTTTATACAATAAAAGAAAAATACAGGAGACAAGAACCACCGGAGGGGGCCCTGGGTGAGCACAACCCACCAGGGCACTCCCCCCTCAGGCGCGCCCAGGTGGGTTGTTCCCACCTGGTGGCCCCGCAGACCCTGAGTCCAACTCCATAAATACCTATTTTCTAGAAAAAATGAGGGAGGAAGAATTATCTCATTTCGTGATACGGAGCCGCTGCCACCTCCTGTTGTTCATCGGGAGGCCAGATCTGGAGTCCGTTTTGGGCTCCGGGGAGGGGGACCTTCGATCTTCATCATCACCAACCCTCCTTCATCGCTGATTCCATGATGCTACCCACCGGGAGTGAGTAATTCCTTTGTAGGGTCGCTAGTCGGTGAGGAGTTGGTTGAGATTCATCATGTAATCGAGTTAGTTTTGTTAGGGCTTGATCCCTAGTATCCACTATGTTCTGAGATTAATGTTGATATGACTTTGCCATTCTTAATGCTTGTCACTTTGGGCCTGGGTGCCATGATTTCAGATCTTAACCGTTTATGTTATCACCATTATATCTATGTTCTAGATCCGATCTTGCAAGTTATATTCAGCTATTAGGTGTTCTGATCCGTAAACCCCGAAGTAACGGTCGTAGGGATACTTTTTAGTGATGACCGTAGTTTGAGGAGTTCATGTATTCACTATGTGCTAATGCTTTGTTCCGGTTCTCTATTAAAGGGACGCCTTAATATCCCTTAGTTTCCATATGGACCCCGCTGCCACGGGAGGGTAGGACAAAAGATGTCATGCAATTTCTTTCCATAAGCATGTATGACTATTTACATAATATATGCCTACATTATATTTATGAATTGGAGCAAGTTTTGCATCGCCCTAGGTTATGACTGTTATATGATGAATATCATCCAACGAATCCACCGATTCAATGCCTACAAATTTCTTTTATATTGTTCTTGCTAGGTTACTACTGCTATTGTTACCGTCACACTTGCTACAAAATCATTGCTATCACTGTTACCGTTACTATTGATGTTACTACTACTATCAAAAACATCATACTACTTTGCTACTAATCACTTTTCACAGATAATTAGTCTCCAGGTGTGGTTGAATTGACTCAACTACTAATACTTGCAAATATTCGTTGGCTCCCCTGGTGTCGAATCAATATAATTGGGTTGAATACTCTACCCTCGAAAACTATTGCGATCCCCTATACTTCTGGGTTATCAAGACCTTTTTCTGGCGCCATTGCCGGGGAGCATAGCTATATTTGTTGAGTCACTTGGGATTATTATCAATTTATCACTATGAAGAATCTGAAGGATACCAAGACTAAGATATTTCCCTCTAAGATGAGGGGAGGTAAGGAACTGCCATCTAGGTCTGCACTTGATTCATCATATATTTTGAATAAACATGCAACACCACCACATGCTATTAATTCTGATATGTCGCAAGTTATTGGCGATGCCACTTCTGCTATGGATAATGCTTATGATGATGCTAGTACCTTGCTTGATGATAATGTGCCACTAGGTGAATTTCTTGACGAACAAATTGCTAGAGCTAAAGTTATTGAGAATGCTGAAACTGATGAAATCGTTGAATCTGAAAATCTTGAGACACCTATTAGACCTAGTCCTCCTAGATATGAATTCCCTAAGATACTAGAAGGATGTGTTATGGATGAGGAGACAACTAGAGACTTTCTTGCTTGCAATGATAGGGATGATCTTAAGAAATTATTATGCAAACTGAAGGAGAAATCTTTGAATGCTAGAATGAAATGTGATCCTAAGTTTGCTATTTCACCTATCTTTGTCGATGATAAGGATTATGATTTCTCTGTCAACCTAGAGTTAATTACTTTGGTTGAATCTGATCCTTTCCATGGTTATGAAACTGAAACTGTTGTGGCACATCTTACTAAGCTAAATTATATAGCCACCCTATTTGCCCATGATGAGAAAATTTGCTACTATTATATTATCAAGTTATTTCCGTTCTCATTAAAGGGTGATGCTAAGACTTGGTATAATACTTTTGCTCCTGGTCGTGTGCGTAGGCCCCATGATATGATTTACTACTTCTCTAAAAAATATTTTCCTACTCATAGGAAACAAGCTGCCTTACAGGAAATATTTAACTTTGTGCAAACTGAAGAAGAGAGTCTCCCACAAGCTTGGGGGAGGCTTCTCCAATTGCTGAATGATTTGCCTGATCATCCTCTTAAGAAAAACGAAATACTTGATATCTTCTATAATGGACTAACCGATGCTTCTAGGGATTTTCTAGATCATTGTGTTGGTTGTGTTTTCAGGGAGCAAACTGTTGATCAAGCTGAGGAATTATTGAATAACATATTGAAAAATTATGATGATTGGACTCTTCTTGAACCACCACCTAAACCCACTACGAAAAAGAGTTGTATCTTATATCTCAGTCCTGAAGATATGCAAGAGGCAAAGAAATGTATGAAGGAAAAGGGTATTAAATCCGAGCATGTCAAAAATTTACCTCCTATTGAAGAAATACATGGGCTTGATACACCACCACCTAAGGTGGTAGAGGTAAACTCTCTAATGAAATTTAATGATAATGACAATCCTTACAATATGCATCCTAGTTAATGCCTTTACGAGTTTCATAACTAAATTAGAAAACAAGATCACTTCAATGCAAATGTTGTGAAACAATTGAAATATAATTCTGATATGATTGCTCACTTGAGTGACTTGTTATTTAGGATCTCAAATGATTTTAGAGGTGGCGGAAAACATGCTTCTATGGTTCAAACCCAACTAGAACAAGGTTGTAAATCTCAAAGAGAATTCCCTGATGAAATGAATAATAATATCAATGTTCGTGATGTTAGAGTAATGACTAGAGGAGATAGAATGACTCAAGAACCACTCTATCCCGATGGACACCCAAAAAGAACTGAACAAGACTCTCAAAGAATCAACACTGATGCACCTAGTCCTTCCAAAAAGATGTAGAAAAAGAAAAATGATAGGACTTTGCATGCCTCTAGTGAACCTGAGATAGAAAAACCTCCTGAAGCTAATAAAGATATTTCTATTTCTGATGCTGAAACTCAATCTGGTAATGAACATTCACCTAGTGATAATGAAAAATATAACGATGATGTTCATGAAGACACTCAACCAAACAATAAAGAACCAGATAATGATGTTGAAATTGAACCGGTTGTTGATCTTGATAACCCACAACCTAAAGATAAAAGATATGATAAAAGATACTTTGTTGCTAGGAAACATGGAAGGGAAAGAGAACCATGGGTTCAAAAACCCATGCCCTTTCCACCTAAATCAACTCAGAAGAAAGATGATGAAGAAACTGAACGCTTTGCTGAAATGATTAGCCAGTCTTTTTGCGTACTCGCTAGACTGATATTTTAAAGATGGCCCCCTATGCAAAGTATATGAAACACATCATCACTAGTAAAAGGAAAATAGCTAAAGCTGAAATCTCCACCATCCTTGCTAACTATTCTTTTGAGGATGGAGTACCAAAAAACATGGAGATCTGGGAATACCAACTATACCTTGCTCTATCAAAAGAAACTATGTAAAAACTGCTTTATGTGATTTAGGAGCTGGTGTTAGTGTTATGCCTTTCTCTTTATACAAAAGACTTGGTTTGAATAAACTCACACCTACTAAAATATCTTTGCAAATGGCTGATAAATCAACTGCCATACCTATCGGTATTTTTGAGGATGTGCCCATTGTTGTTCCAAATGTTACCATCTTAACTGACTTTGTTATACTTGAGATGCCCGAGGATGACAACATGTCGATTATCCTTGGTAGACTCTTTTTGAATACTGCAGGGGCTGTTATTGATTTCAATAAAAGCAAGGTCACTTTCCATATCAATGGTAACGAGCATATGGTGCACTTTTTGAAGAAACAATTCCAAGTGAATGGTATAAATGTTAATGAAAAACCTCCGACACTCACTATTGGAAGTTTTCAACTACCTCTACCTACTGCCAAAAAGAAATATGATATACTTGTTGTTGCGGATATGCATATTCCTGTTGAGGTAACTTAGTGTTTTACGAAAGTTCTTCGGTTTCATGCTAATCAAAGGTGGTTGTTAATAAGACTTGATCAACCTTATGAATGGATCACTTTTGACAAGTATGAAGTTGATGAATCTTGTAGGCACAACCTTCCGTCCTTGCCTTTTATTTTCTGTTTTTCTTATTTAAATAAAATAAAATGCCATGTTTATCCTGTTTTCCGGAATTTCCGTCCAATAAAAAATGACCCAAAAATAAAAGTTCTCGGGATGTCCTGAAAATTTAATACGATTTTTTTCTGAATATTTCTGAATTTTTAGTGCAAATAACATCAGAGAGGGTGCACCGGGTGGGCACAACACACCTGGGTGCACCCTGGTGGGTTGTGGTCCCCACGTACCCCCTCAGTTATCTCTTTAGCCCATGTCATCACCTACCTCCAGAAAAAATTCACCATTGCTCTCTCCTCGTGTTCTTGCTCTCAAACCCGCGGATTTCGATCTATTTGCTCGAAGCTTCATTTGCAAAACTGTTTTGGGGAATTGCTACTTGGTATGTGACTCCTCCATTGGTCCAATTAGTTTTTGTTTTAGTGGATTATATTTTGAATAATTAGATGCTCTTGGCGCTGGTGTAGATGAGCTTGCCTGTTGAATTCTTAGAGTTATAAGTAGTTTCAATGCTCAATATAGCCTATACGCATGCTTATGAGTTGCTATCAATCTTGTGAAGTTTTTTTTAGAGAAAATTTTGTGTACTAAAAATTTCAGAATTTTTTTCATAGGAATAAGATGAGTTTCTTTAGGGGTTCTTCATGGAGGAATTCTTCAGAGGCATCATCTAGTAGTTTCTTGGTGCGTCGGTCTTATATTGAACCTAGCGCAAGTTCGCTACGGGAAGCGACTACCAAATCCTGCCTATGGCCATGCAACAATTTTATGGTGAGAGCAGGTATTAAAGAAGAATTTCAGCAATATGTTCACAACGCCAAGCTCGGTCCCGACATGGAAGATAAGTGCAACCAACATCTCAGCCTCACAAATCATTTACTAAAGAATTTACATTTCATCCTTGTGAGTGTAGAGTATTGTTTAAACTATATGATAATCCATTTACCACACCTCTAGAGAGATTTGCTAACCATTGCAAAATTCCATTTTGGGGTTCACTCGATGAACCACCAAGATCTGAGTACAAGACATTCTTGACTAGCCTTTGCTTTGGTGATACTAGAGGGGTGACACAATGTCAAATAAAGAGCATTAATTTCCCATCAATTCAGTACTTTGCACTCTTTAATAGCAAATGCATCGTAGGCATATAGGATTGTAGCATACTTTGTGCTCCAGACATGAGTCTTTTACAAACTGCTCTCACCGGTAATAAATGTTATAACCTTGGAGCGATTGTTGCACAAAGACTGCAATGCAACGCTGGCAGTGGAGATTATTATGGTGGGATTTATGCCTCATGCCTAGCAAGGGGGCTGGGCGTATCACCTTGGCCTAATGACCCTATCCTACCCACCTAGTACTTAGACTTTGAGGCCATGAAGCACCATAAGTTCCTTAAGGGCGACTACTGATTATATTTATAACCTGCTGTATAATAGAACTTTTGTGGTGCACACCTTTTTGCCTGCTCCTGGTTTATTTGATTATCACACCAAGGGAAGATATTACGTTCTTGAGAGCGAGGCCCGCGCGCACAACGTAGAGGTTGTAGCTGCTCGGCGGGTTGAGGAGGCTGCACCTAGAGCCTCCGTGAGTTATCACTCTGATTATTACCCAGGCTACTGATGGTGATTACCAAGTTAGGCCAAAAGCCTAAGCTTGGGGGAGTACGTATTTCCACCGACATTAGATTCATGGTCACACATTTCATTCCAGTTGTCGGTGTCCACACTTTTTCATTGTATTATCCATCTTAGATTTATTTTTCTCGCTTTCTTCTTGTGTGTTTGAAAAACTTAAAGAAAACCCAAAAATATTTCCTGCTTCTTTTCGGTATTTCTTTCTAAGTTTGATTAGTTGTAGTATTAAAAGAAAAACCAAAAAGATTTCTTGATTCTTCTTCTTGCTTGTTGGGAGCTTTCCCGTGTAAATAGTTTTCTCTTTTTTGTTTTTCCTACTTTAATTTGCTTTCTTCTAGAAAAACTAAAAACTCCAAAAATGTTTGAGTGTGTTTCTCTGAATTTATTTTCTGTTTATTGAGTCATACCAAGTAGAAGACCACGATGAAAATGTTGAGTGGCTCTCATTTGCATTATTGTTGATCTGACAAGAGCCCAAATTACCTTGTCTTCCCTTTTTGAATAAAATGTTTGCAGATTCCAGCTTAGTCCACGGCACTCTTGCACTATTACTATTTTCAAATTGTTCGGTCGTGTAAGTGAAAGGCAATAATGACGATATTTGGTGAACTGGCTATGGTAGAAAGAAATCGGTATGAACTCAACTTGTTTTTTTTGTAAATATGTTTAGTACTACAGGAATTAGGCATTTTGCCTTCTGCCATGGCTGACGGTGATACCTCTCCAACGTATCTATAATTTTTGATTGCTCCATGCTATATTATCTACTGTTTTGGACATTATTGGGCTTTATTATTCACTTTTATATTATTTTTGGGACTAACCTATTAACCGGAGGCCCAGCCCAAAATTGCTGTTTTTTGCCTATTTCAGAGTTTCGCAGAAAAGGAATATCAAACGGAGTCCAAACGGAATGAAACCTTCGGGAACGTGATTTTTAGGAAGATTATGATCCGAGAGACTTGGACCCTACATCAAGAAATAAAAGAGGAGGCCACGAGGTAGGGGCGCGCCCACCCCCCCCCCCCCAGGGCGCGCCCTCCACCCTCGTGGGCCCCCTATTGTGTAACACCCACGATGCGGCTATATCTCCCACGTGTCGAGGCACGACTTAGAGGCATAACCGCATTGTAGGTTTTGTCGCAAGAGGGGTCATCTTCACACAATCCCATGTAATGAACAAGAATGGGATAAAGAGAGTTGGCTTACAATCGCCACTTCACACAATACTTAAATAAATCATACAACAATCAGAGTACACACATAGACCAACTACGGTCAAAGCCAAAAGAAAAGAAGATAACCCAACTGCTAGAGCCCCAATCGTCCCAACTGGGCTCCACTACTGATCAACAGGAAACGAAACATAGTAACGAGCAAGATCCTTGTCGAACTCCCACTTCAGCTCACTTGCGTCACATGCACTGGTAACATCGGCACCTGCAACTGTTTGGAAGTATCTGGTGAGTCACGAGGACTCAGCAATCTCACACCCGCGAGATCAAGACTATTTAAGCTTATGGGTAGGAAAGGGTAGTGAGATGGAGGTGCAGCAAGCAATAACATATATGGTGGCTAACATACGCAAATAAGAGCGAGAAGAGGAGCAACGCAACGGTCGCGAAGCTAGAAATGATCAAGAAGTGATCCTGAAACTACTTACGTTCATACATAACCCAAACCGTGTTCACTTCCCGGACTCCGCCGAAAAGAAACCATCATGGCTACACACACGGTTGATGTATTTTAATTAAGTCAAGTGTCAAGTTCTCTACAACCGGACATTAACAAATTCCCATCCGCCTCATAACCGCGGGCACGGCTTTCGAAAGATAATACCCTGCAGGGGTGTCCCAACTTAGCCCATTATAAGCTCTCATGGTCAACGAAGGATATTCCTTCTCCCAGGAGGACCCGATCAGACTCGGAATCCCGGTTACAAGACATTTCGACAATGGTAAAACAAGTCCAGCAAGACGACCCGAATGTGCCAACAAATCCCGATAGGAGGTGCACATATCTCGTTCTCAGGGCACACCGGATGAGCAGTCCATACAACTAAAACCAGGCCTCAAGTTTGCCCGAGGTGGCGCTGCAAAGGGCTCTAGTTTGGACCAACACTCGGAGGAGCACTGGCACGGGGGGTTAAAATAAAGATGACCCTTGAGTCTGCAGAACCCAAGGGAAAAAGGCTTAGGTGGCAAATGTTAAAACCAAGGTTGGGCCTTGCTGGAGGAGTTTTATTCAAAGCGAACTGTCAAGGGGGTCCCATAAACACCCAACCGCGTAAGGAACGCAAAAATCAAGGAATATAACACCGGTATGACGGAAACTAGGGCGACAACAGTGGAACAAAACACCAGGCATAAGGCCGAGCCTTCCACCCTTTACCAAGTATATAGATGCATTAATTAAGATAAGAGATATTGTGATATCCCAACATATCCATGTTCCAACATGGAACAAACTTCATCTTCACCTGCAACTAGCAACGCTATAAGAGGGGCTGAGCAAAAGCGGTAACATAGCCAAACAATGGTTTGCTAGGAATGGTGGGTTAGAGGCTTGACATGGCAATATTGGAGGCATGATATAGCAAGTGGTAGGTAGCGCGGCATAGCAATAGAGCAAACAACTAGCAAGCAAAGATAGAAGTGATTTCGAGGGTATGGCCATCTTGCCTGAAATCCCGCTAGGAAGAAGAACAAGTCCATGAAGAAGACAAACAGATGTAGTCGAACGAATCCTCACAACTCCGGAACAAAACCGAAGCGAACGAGAGAAGCAAGCCGGAAAGAAACAAACAACATAGTAAAAAACCACCACATACACATGGCATGATGCACAAACAAGTATGATGCATGTCCGATTTAATGAGGCATGGCATGCAAAGTGCATAAACAATACTACAAATTAAGTGGAGCTCAATATGCAATGAGTTGCATATTGACGAAACACCACATCAATTATTTAGTTCTCTCTCATTTATGTACCCAACAATATTAAATGTTGTTAAACATGGCAAGGGGTGAAGCATATGAAAAGTACCTATTTAGGCAAGTTTAAATGAGGCCGGAATATTAAACAACAATTCCGGAAAAATCCACATATGCGTATTTTGAATTCGCTACTGTTCTGCCATAAACACAATTTTAGTGTTATTAAACAGTAACACAAAGTGCACCATGTTAATCTATGCATTTTTCCACCCCATTTACATATAAAGTTTATTAAATTTGGAGCTACGGTTATTTAGCATGGCATTTACGCAAAATTAAACAAACAACAAGGTTAAACATTTTTAACATGGATGAAAGTCACATATTATGAAACTAGACAGAATTATAAGCATTTTACATGTTTAAAACATTTTAAACCGATGCACGGTTATTGAGTTATTATATGCATGATGTGCAAGGACTTTTCTGTAAAACAGTAAATCTCTGGATAATAGACAAATTCGCAGGCAGGAAAAAAAACGTGCACTGGGCTGAATCTGGATCTGGGCGAGGGTTGCTCACATTGGGCCAAGCCCAGCTGAGCTTGGAGGCATGTCGCGGTCTACGCGGGTGAGGAAGGCGCGGTCAACGGAGCGGGCTGAACCGAGCGGGACTTGGCGCTGCGGTCATCGTCCGCGCGGGGTTGCACGCAGAAGCAGGGGAGGTCGGCGATGGACTTGGCGGTCTCCGGTGGGGCGGCGCGGCGACCTGGAGCCAGGGACGAGGCCGGGGTGCAGGGACTCACCGGATCTGGCAGAGACGGCGACGAACGGAGCAAGGGAGGTCGATGCGGTCACGTGCAGGCAAGCAGGAAGCAGAGGAGGTTCGAGCGTCCTCCTGACACAGAGGATGGCGGCGCTGTTCATCGATGAAGAAGACAGACGGCACGACGGGGCTTGCGGTTGGAGACGCGACGAGGTAGGGGAAGCACTGCACTTGCCGGATCTTGCGGCGGCAGGGGGCGAAGGCAGCCCAAGGCGCAGGTGCTCGCTGCTGAAGGTGCGGGACTTGCGGAGCTTGGATGCGGGGCTCCGGTGACGCGGGAAAGGTGAGGGAGGCCGGAGTTGGGCGTATTCGGGTGAGGAAGGCCTTGGGCGACCCGAGGCGCAACGGATCCAGGAGACGGGACGGTGGTGAAGCTCCAAGGCCATGGCGTTCCTATGAACCAGAGAAGAGGGAGACATCACGCTCAGAGAAGAGAAGAACCAGGGGAAGGGAGAGCAAGGAAATGAGGGGGCGCAATGAGCAATTCCTGCTGATGCTCGGCGTCAAGGTTCGCCGGCCTGGAGTAATTGCTGGCTTGCTGCGGCGGTGCTCGTAACTCCGACGAGGTGCGAGCAGACGAGGTGCACGGGAGGAGCGGGGCTCTGCTCGTGGGAGGCTAGGAGCGAAGCTGCGGTGGATTAGCTGGATCTGAAAACGAGGAAGGAAGGAGGCTGGTTGGCTCGATGTGGAATTCGAGGAGGATTTTTTGAGAGGGTGGCGGCGGCGGGTGAGGGATTGTTTGGATGGGACAGCTTGCCTAAAATCTAGGGTTAGGCTGCTTATATAGCATGGAGAGGGGTTTGGAGCTCTCCGATTTAGACCGGACGGCTCCGGGATAATTATGTTAGGGAGTCCAACAAAGAAAACAGTGATGTTTTATAGATGTTTGGTGATGATCTGGACCCAATGGTGATGACTGAGCGGGTCGGGTTCGGGTTAGTTTCGGACGCGCACGCGAGGGGTCTATGCACTGTGGAGAAAGATTAAGCGGCCAGACGAGAGGGACTCGAAAAACCCGGTTGGTCTCGGAACGGTCAACAAAGGCAAGGGATTTGATGAGCTCAGAAAAGAGAGAGAAGAGAGCGGTCCGATTGATCAGAGAGAAGGTCAACCGAGAAATGGAAGAAGCGGCAACTACGAGCGGATGCAAGTTTTATGAAAACATGAGAATGCAATGCTCATGATGACATGATGAATGCAACAAGCAAATAAAACACACGGCAACAACGAAAAACAAGGAAGGCATCTGGAGCGTCGGTCTTGGGGCGTTACAACACTCCACCACTACAAGAGGATCTCGTCCCGAGATCTAGGGATGGCACCAGAGAGAAACGGAAGAGGAATAGGTAAAACAAAGTTGCTTCTTGACAAATGAGTGAAACCACGAAGAGAGGTTGAACAAATTGAAAGAAAAACATACAATGGAGATGAACAAGATTGCAAACATTCCGTTAGACAAGAGGAACAAGCAAAATTATGAGAACCTTGTAGGTTGAAAGACATGAAGCAAGAGCTCAACAAAATAAAAGAATATGATCACAGCGGTATAACGAGATAGCCAAGGAATAAGAATGACGTAATTTTGACAGCACTCCGGTTGAACATGGAATGAATAGAACAATAACTTGATGAGATGGGAAGATACTTGATGAGAGCAACAACACAATGCTTCCGGAACAAAAGAACGAATGGAATGAAAAGAACGGAGAAGACAATAACATCTTCTACCTCAAATGAATTTGATATAGCATCCTTAAAAAGAAGGATAGAACGGAGTTGTTGAAGAATCAACAACGAAAAGAACAAGCTTGTTGAGGGCTTATGGAAAAAACTTCTCAACACTTGAGGATAAATCCTACCACAAACGGAAACAATTGCTTGCATTAGATCGACGATAAGATGAAAAACTTCTTCCGCCGAGAGGATAGAAGAAAACATGGATCATAGATAAGCACCACAATAGCAACATTCCTTAGGAAAGGCTTTAGGTGCAATTTATACCAAGATAACCTCTAACGAAGAAATTGATTGGTTGAAATGAAGTCCTGAATGAATTGAAAATGATGGATTTAAGATATCTCATTCCTGACAAGTTGCGAATCATGAAACACGAAGGGAAATTGTCAAGAATGACATAACACCACCTCAAAAGATAAGGAAGAAAGAATTGCACTTTGGAATGCAGGAAGAAGAATATTTGAGCTCTTCCAACAAGAATCTTGAGAACACTTCCAGAATGAATTAAATCCTTGATGAACCACCATGAAGAACTCCGGTAATAAAAGGATGATAGAAAGAAAGAGAAGTTGAAAACACAAGGTGAAGCCTTGCAGTGATAAGATGAAGCTTCAGGACGATATAATGAGAAAACTTTGTACTCCGGAAAAGAAAAGATGAAGCATATCGAACCGAGAATGTGATATGATGAAAAAACTCTGGAAAGAAGAGATGAACAACTTAGAACTAAGAAATTGATACCATTACAAACTTTGGAAGAAGGAATTAATCACTTGGATGAAACAAGTACAAGAATTATGTTATGCTTATCCTTCACCAATTTAGATTGATGACAAGCAACGGATTTGGCATACTACTTATTCTCGTATAAAGGATTAAGAGAGATATAGCGTAAACTTGAGAAAAGTCGTCAACGATCCGCCGGCAGGATTTGGAAAGAACGAATGAATTGATATGATAACAACGGAAGAGAACTCTTGAACGAACCACCGTAAGGATTAAAAGAACGAACGAAAAAAACACATCACCAGGAGAATTGGAAAACGAACGAAGATGCTTGAGAGAATTTTGATACAAGTGAACGCAGAGATCCCGAGCTGATTAGATAATACTTGAATGATGCACTGGTAAGATTTGGAGAACAAGAGCTGAAAGCTGGAATGAATAATTCTGAGATGATGGGCTTCGGAGAATCAAACTGAAAAGACTCCTGCAATGCTTCGGATGGGTGAAAAGAATTCTCATAATCAAAAACAATTATGAGAGGATGGCATCAAGCTAGAACCATGAATCTTGAAGAGAATGGAGCAAGATTTAAGAGAAACTCTTCTTCGGTCTTCAAATGTTGAGAATGATGATGAGAAACACCACCATGAATTGTTGAGATACTCCAGGATGAAAATTAGAAAGGTTGAACCAACAATGAAAAGAATTTGAAAGATCTTGGAGAAAGACATATGACTGATGATAACCCATTCTTACGTCAAACTTTGAAAAGAATTTTAGAAGCTCCGGGAAAATTAGAAGAGTCAGGTAAGATCCTGGGAAAAGACCTATGGGTTAGGGCCCACTCAAAAGATACATTGTTGAACGATTTAAAAGAGGGATTGCACCGGTTCAATTAAATGGCTTGAGTAAGGTAAGACCTCAAAATAGCTTGAACAGATCTTGAATGAAAAGACAAGCCTTCTGAAATATCTTCAGCACTCCGGAACAATTGAATAGCGAGAAGTGGATGATTAAGAGGTGCACCGGCATGAGAAAACATTTGAAACAAGGAAAGATATGATCGACAAAGCTTGAATTGAATCCACCGGAGAAGAAAAGAATGAAGAATGATAAACTTGAAGGTCCGTTAGTATCGTCCTGAGAATCACCGGATAAGAACATTGACAGAAAAGAATGGAGAGACATCGCATCAATAAAAAGGATACTTGGTTAAGAAATCTGAGTCCTTGAAGAAAAGGGTGGGAGGGTGGGAAAAACAAAGGCAACTTGTAGCATATGGAACAAACAACATTGGGAAAACTGAGAGGTGATCTTGCGAATGTTGAAATGATTGGATCCACTTGAAGAGAAGCACGTCGGTTGGAAAGGAATTAACATGGCAACCTCGATGATCAAGAAGGATTAGTATTCACATAGAAATATGAGAACACCGTTTAGGGAAGGTATGGAATCAACACTTCGCATTGAAGCAACTCAAATACCACAAAAACAAAACAACAACAAAGGATTTGGCTTGCAGAATAAGCCAGAAACAAACATATGATAGAGATTTCGCCCAAAGTGTTCGTGATGAGGCCCCACGGGCATGACGTACAGCGGACGTCATGAATGACAAACAAGACGTCCCCGAATCGGCATAGCCAAGGATTCTTTAAGACACCTCGCGACCATTGTAAATCGATCGTGAAAATCGAACCACTAGACGTTGGACCCCAATCTCAAATCATACATCCGTCGAAAAGATATTCTAGGAGCTACTTGAATTCCCACTTATAAACTCCCGAAACTTTCTGGTTATGCAATCAGGTGTTCGGGATACAGGGGTCACAATATATCTCACCCAAACTAACAATACCTAGATCCAGCTGTATCCATCCTTCAACAAATATCCAAGAAACCTTCGGAAATCATTTACCTCAACCTTCAAAAAGCATCCGTTATGCGAGTTATGGCAATACTCCCGAACTCCCGCCCAGTACTGGGTGGCGTCGAGGTGAGCTCACCAACAACTGCATAAACGAGATTTTCGATGTCGGCGAAAAAAACTAAGGTGTTCCAGAACTGCAACGATAAAATTGTGACGACAACACCTCGGAGCTCAACTCCCCGGGACACTGCCAGAACCCCTAAATGTCAGGAGGCACCAAGAACAATGTTCTCGTCACAAGAATATCGGAACGATCACAAGATACCCGCGTGATCCTAAATTTTTTTTAGTGAAATTTGAGGAGAGGAAAGTCAAAACATCTACGTCAGGGGACCTCACCAGAGCGACGAAGGGACCGAGGAGTGAAAGAATCCTACTCTCCGATATATATATAATCCTAAGACTCAAAACAATTTTTTTGTTCTAGACTCAACAACGTCAGCAATTCGATCAAGCAGGGGGCTCCTAAGTCGGGATGGCTCTGATTACCAACTTGTAACACCCACGATGCGGCTATATCTCCCACATGTCGAGGCACGACTTAGAGGCATAACCGCATTGTAGGTTTTGTCGCAGGAAGGGTCATCTTCACACAATTCCATGTAATGAACAAGAATGGGATAAAGAGAGTTGGCTTACAATCGCCACTTCACACAATACTTAAATAAATCATACATCAATCAGAGTACACACGTAGACCGACTACGGTCAAAGCAAAAAGAAAAGAAGATAACCCAACTGCTAGATCCCCGATCGTCCCAACTGGGCTCCACTACTGATCAACAGGAAACAAAACATAGTAACGACCAAGGTCCTCGTCGAACTCCCACTTGAGCTCAGTTGCGTCACATGCACTAGTATCATTGGCACCTACAACTGTTTGGAAGTATCTGGTGAGTCACGAGGACTCAGCAATCTCACACCCACGAGATCAAGACTATTTAAGCTTATGGGTAGGAAAGGGTAGTGAGGTGGAGCTGTAGCAAGCACTAGCATATATGGTGGCTAACATACGCAAATAAGAGCGAGAAGAGGAGAAACGCAACGATCGCGAAGCTAGAAATGATCAAGAAGTGATCCTGAAACTACTTACGTTCATACATAACCCAAACCGTGTTCACTTCCCAGACTCCGCCGAAAAGAAACCATCACGGCTACACACGCGGTTGATGTATTTTAATTAAGTCAAGTGTCAAGTTCTCTACAACTGGACATTAACAAATTCCCATCTGCCTCAAAACCGCGGGCACGGCTTTCGAAAGATAATACCCTGCAGGGGTGTCCCAACTTAGCCCATTATAAGCTCTCACGGTCAACAAAGGATATTCCTTCTCCCAGGAAGACCCGATCAGACTCGGAATCCCGGTTACAAGACATTTCGACAATGGTAAAACAAGTCCAGCAAGACCACCCGAATGTGCTGACAAATCCCGATAGGAGGCGCACATATCTCGTTCTCAGGGCACACCGGATGAGCAGTCCGTACAACTAAAACCAGGCCTCAAGTTTCCCCGAGGTGGCGCTGCAAAGGGCTCTAGTTTGGACCAACACTCGGAGGAGCACTGGCCTGGGGGGATTAAAATAAAGATGACCGTTGAGTCTGCAGAACCCAAGGGAAAAAGGCTTAGGTGGCAAATGTTAAAACCAAGGTTGGGCCTTGCTGGAGGAGTTTTATTCAAAGCGAACTGTCAAGGGGGTCCCATAAGTCACCCAACCGCGTAAGGAACGCAAAAATCAAGGAATATAACACCGGTATGACCGAAACTAGGGCGGCAAGAGTGGAACAAAACACCAGGCATAAGGCCGAGCCTTCCACCCTTTACCAAGTATATAGATGCATTAATTAAGATAAGAGATATTGTGATATGCCAACATATCCATGTTCCAACATGGAACAAACTTCATCTTCACCTGCCACTAGCAACGCTATAAGAGGGGTTGAGCAAAAGCGGTAACATAGCCAAACAACGGTTTGCTAGGAAAGGTGGGTTTGAGGCTTGACATGGCAATATGGGAGGCATGATATAGCAAGTGGTAGGTAGCGCGGCATAGCAATAGAGCGAACAACTAGCAAGCAAAGATAGAAGTGATTTCGAGGGTATGGTCATCTTGCCTGAAATCCCGCTAGGAAGAAGAACGAGTCCATGAAGAAGACAAACGGATGTAGTCGAACGAATCCTCACAATTCCGGAACGAAACCGAAGCTAATGAGAGAAGCAACCCAGAAAGAAACAAACAACATAGTAAACAACCACCACATACACATGGCATGATGCACAAACAAGTATGATGCATGTTCGATTTAATGAGGCATGGCATGGCAAAGTGCATAAACAATACTACAAATTAAGTGGAGCTCAATATGCAATGAGTTGCATATTGACGAAACACCACATCAATTATTTAGTTCTCTCTCATTTATGTACCCAACAATATTAAATGTGAAAAGTACCTATTTAGGCAAGTTTAAATGAGTCCGGAATATTAAACAACAATTCCGGAAAAATCCACATATGCGTATTTTGAATTCGCTACTGTTCTGCCCTAAACACAATTTTAGTGTTATTAAACAGTAACACAAAGTGCACCATGTTAATCTATGCATTTTTCCACCCCATTTACATATAAAGTTTATTAAATTTGGAGCTACGGTTATTTAGTTATAAAATAAATCATTTTAGCATGGCATTTACGCAAAATTAAACAAACAGCAAGGTTAAACATTTTTAACATGGATGAAAGTCACATATTATGAAACTAGATAGAATTCTAAGCATTTTACATGTTTAAAACATTTAAACCGATGCACGTTTATTGAGTTATTATATGCATGATGTGCAAGGACTTTTCTGTAAAACAGTAAATCTCTGGATAATAGACAAATTCGCAGGCAGGAAAAAAACGTGCACTGCGCTGAATCTGGATCTGGGCGAGGGTTGCTCACATTGGGCCACGCCCAGCTGAGCCTGGAGGCATGGCGCGGTCCACGCGGGTGAGGAAGGCGCGGTCAACGGAGCGGGTTGAACCGAGCGGGACTTGGCACTGCGGTCATCGTCCGCACGGGCTTGCACGCAGAAGCAGGGGAGGTCGGCGATGGACTTGGCAGTCTCCGGTGGGGCGGCGCGGTGACCTGGAGCCAGGGACGAGGCCGGGGTGCAGGGACTCGCCGGATCTGGCAGAGATGGCGAGGAACGGAGCAGGGGAGGTCGATGCGGTCACGTGCGGGCGAGCGGGAAGCAGAGGAGGTCCGAGCGTTCTCCTGACGCAGAGCATGGCAGCGCTGTTCATCAATGAAGAAGACAGACGGCACGATGGGGAATGCGGTTGGAGAGGCGACGAGGTCGGGGAAGCACTGGACTTGCCGGATCTTGCGGCGGCAGGGGGCGAAGGCAGCGCAAGGCGCAGGTGCTCGCTGCTGAAGGCGCGGGACTTGCGGAGCTTGGATGCGGGGCTCCGGTGACACGGGAAAGGCGAGGGAGGCCGGAGTTGGGCGTATCCGGGCGAGGAAGGCCTTGGGTGACCCGAGGCGCAACGGATCCAGGAGACGGGACGGTGGTGAAGCTCCAAGGCCATTGGGTTCCTATGAACCAGAGAAGAGGGAGACATCACAATCAGAGAAGAGAAGAACCAGGGGAAGGGAGAGAAAGGAAAATGAGGGGGCGCGACAAGCAATTCCTGCTGGTGCTCGGCGTCAAGGTTCGCCGGCCTGGAGTTGTTGCTGGCTTGCTGCGGCGGTGCTCGTAGCTCCGACGAGGTGCGAGCAGATGAGATGCACGGGAGGAGCGGGGCTCTACTTGCGGGAGGCTGGGAGCGAGGTTGCGGTGGATTGGCTGGATCTGAAAACGAGGAAGGAAGGAGGCTGGTTGGCTCGATTTGGAATTCGAGGAGGATTTTTCTAGAGGGTGGCGGCGGCGGGTGAGGGATTCGATGGATGGGACAGCTTGCCTAAAATCTAGGGTTAGGCTACTTATATAGCACGGAGAGGGGTTTGGAGCTCTCCGATTTAGACAGGACGGCTTCGGGATAATTATGTTAGGGAGTCCAACAAAGAAAACGGTGATGTTTTATAGATGTTTGGTGATGATCCAGGCACAATGCTGATGACTGAGTGCGTCGGGTTCGGGTTACTTTCGGACGCGCACGCGAGGGGTCTATGCACTGTGGAGAAAGATTAAGCGGCCAGACGAGAGGGACTCGAAAAACCCGGTTGGTCTCGGAACGGTCAACGAAGGCAAGGGATTTGATGAGCTCAGAAAAGAGAGAGAAGAGAGCGGTCCGGTTGATCAGAGAGAAGGTCAACCGAGAAACAGCAGAAGCGGCAACTACGAGCGGATGCAAGTTTTATGAAAACATGAGAATGCAATGCTCATGATGACATGATGAATGCAACAAGCAAATAAAACACACGGCAACAACGAAAAACAAGGAAGGCATCTGGAGCGTCGGTCTTGGGGCGTTACATGTTGCTCCACCGACGTACTCCTTCCTCCTATATATATACCTACGTACCCCCAAACGATCAGATACGGAGCCAAAAACCTAATTCCACCGCAACCTTCTGTACCCACGAGATCCCATCTTGGGGCCTGTTCCGGAGCTCCGCCGGAGGGGGCATCCATCACGGAGGGCTTCTACATCAACACCATAGCCTCTTCGATGAAGTGTGAGTAGTTTAATTCAGACCTTCGGGTCCATAGTTAGTAGCTAGATGGCTTCTTCTCTCTTTTTGGATCTCAATACAATGTTCTCCCCCTCTCTCGTGGAGATCTATTCGATGTAATCTTCTTTTTGCGGTGTGTTTGTTGAGATCGATGAATTGTGGGTTTATGATCAAGATTATCTATGAACAATATTTGAATCTTCTCTGAATTCTTTTATGTATGATTGGTTATCTTTGCAAGTCTCTTCGAATTATCAGTTTGGTTTGGCCTACTAGATTGATCTTTCTTGCAATGGGGGAAGTGCTTAGCTTTGGGTTGAATCTTGCGGTGTCCTTTCCCAGTGACAGTAGGGGCAGCAAGGCACGTATTGTATTGTTGCCATCGAGGATAAAAAGATGGGTTTTTTTATCATATTTCATGAATTTATCCCTCTACATCATGTCATCTTGCTTAAGGCGTTACTCTGTTTTCATGAACTTAATACTCTAGATGCATGCTGGATAGCGGTCGATGAGTGGAGTAATAGTAGTAGATGCAGGCAGGAGTCGGTCTACTTGTCTCGGACGTGATGCCTATATACATGATCATACCTAGATATTCTCATAACTATGCTCAATTCTATCAATTGCTCAACAGTAATTCGTTCACCCACCGTAAAATACGTATGCTCTTGAGAGAAGCCACTAGTTAAACCTATGGCCCCCGGGTCTATCTTCATCATATTAATCTTCCAACACTTAGTTATTTCCTTTGCTTTTTAATTTGCTTTTATTTTCCTTTGCATCTTTATCACAAAAATACCAAAAATATTATCCTATCATATCTATCAGATCTCACTCTCGTAAGTGACCGTGAAGGGATTGACATCCCCTTATCGCGTTGGTTGCGAGGATTTATTTGTATTGTGCAGGTACGAGGGACTCGCGCGTAGCCTCCTACTGGATTGATACCTTGGTTCTCAAAAACTGAGGGAAATACTTACGCTACTTTGCTGCATCACCCTTTCCTCTTCAAGGGAAAACCAACGCAGTGCTCAAGAGGTAGCAGACGGCAAAGGCATGCCTGGTGGACGGCAAAGTCCTTTGCCGTCAGCTAGAAGACGGCCCCATGTCCGGCTGAATGAACTATGACAAAGGGCTGCTTTGTCGTCTGCTTTAATAAAGCGGATGGCAAAGAAGTTTCCGTCATCCATCCTAAGCAAGCATATGGCAATGAACCTTGACGGCAGAGGGATATGGTTAGGTCTGTTAGGTGGCTAACGGCGTGTTGTGCCGTCTGCGGGCAGATGGCAAAGTGCCTGTATTGCCCCTGTTAATTCTGTTTTTTCTTAAATTCAATCAATTTCACACACACACACACACACATATATATATATATTCATTTCAAAATACTTTCAACAAGCGTACATATCCCTGCCACATGGATATGATCATCCAACACATATATATACCAAATCAAAAGTCCATATCCAACATATCCAACAATTAAGCAAAAAGTCCATATACAATGGTTTCATCCATACATACATATATAGGTAGCAAGTCTCACATTGTTCATCCTACAAAATCAAAACAAAAAGGAAGGACAAGGAGAAGAGTAGACTCCATCAATGCAAGCTTCCGTGATCTGAAGCAAATCTGCAAATTGGGAAAGAAGAAAGTTAGAAGAAGAAGAAGAAGAAGAATTTTTTTTCTTCTCTATCTTTTTCTCCTCTTCTTTATCTTCTTCTTCTTCTAACTAAGGTATCCTAGGTAATTATGGCTTTTTTAGCTAACTAAGCATATTAAGTTATTTTGGAGAAAAAAATGCTAAGTGTAGGTCATTTTAGAGCTAACCTAGGTAAATAGGTCATTTTGGACCTAAGTAAGGTTATTATGTCACTTTCGAGGAAAATAAGCTAAGTATATGTTATTTTGGAGGTAACCAAGATTATTATGCCATTTTGACCTAAGTATGCTAAGTACGTCATAAATGAACTACATAAGCTAAGTTTAGGTCTTTATTGAGCTAACCTAGGTAGTTATCCCATTTTTGAGCTAACTAGACATATTAAGACATTTTGGAGGAAAAAAATGCTAAGTATAGGTCATTTTAGAGCTAGCCTAGGTAAAATAGGTCATTTTGGAGCTAAGTAAGGTTATTATGACATTTTCGAGGAAAATAAGCTAAGTATAGGTCATTTTGGAGCTAAATAGTTCATTTCTTAAGCTACGTATGCAAATGACGATTTTTGGCTTCATAGTGTGCTGTCACGAAGTTTGCGGCCTCCTCAGTAATGAATGCCTCGGCCATCGATGCTTTAATTCTATGTTTATTTTTACATTTTTCTTGAAGCATCTTTTGCATCCTCTCAGCTGCGTAGCACCAATGATTTTGCACGCCCCCCCAATCTTTCCTCGGTCGAGAGATGCAAAATCAAGTGCTGCATTAGATTAAAGAAGCCTGGTGGAAAGATCTTCTCTAACTTGCAGATCAACTCCGGCGCCAACTCTTCCATTTCTTCTAGCAGGCCAGGCATTAGTTGTTTTGCACAAAGAACATGGAAGAAATAGCTCAGCACTGCAGTACTAGCCATTCAACCTCAGGGATGAAGCCACTCAACATCACCGGCATTACTCGCTCAATCCATATGTGCCAATCATGACTCTTGAGACCAAATATTTTCAATTTTTCAAGACTCGCTCCCCTCTTTAGATACGCTGCATACCCATCGGGGAACATCAACTGCATTTGCACCCACAAGATAATTTCCCTCATAGCTGGTCTTCCAAGATTCAACCATGCCATTGGCTTTGTCCAGTTCTGCTTTCCTTTTGGTTCTTGATTGTTTTGTAATGGTCTATCACATAGCGCCTCATGATCGACTCCAGCCTTAGTATTATCCTTAGACTTCCCCTCTATGCCAAACAATATACCAAAAAGTGCCTCGGCGATATTCTTTTCAGTGTGCATCACGTCAAAGTTCTGTGGGCAAAGAAGGTCTTTGAAGTAAGATAGATCCCACAAGCATGTCTTGTGAGTCCAGGCGTGTTTCGAATTATAACCCTTGAAATACCCTAGACGCTCTAGATCTGGCTCGAGAGCATTTAACTGATCCAGGGTCTCTTGGCCTGTCAACGCAGGTAGTGAAGAGTTTTTGACAACTCTACCCTTCATGAAGTTCTTCTTGTCTTCCCTAAACTTATGGCGAGGATCCAGGAACTGTCTATGCAAGTCGAAGCAAGAAAACTTGCGACCGGCCTGCAGCCAACGTAACTCAAGAGATGCCTTCCATGTGGGGCACGGGAACCTTCCATTCACACACCAGCCAACGAATAGTGCATACGCTGGCAAGTCATGCATTGAGTACATGTACCAGACACGCATTAAGAAGTTCTGTTTGCTAAAGGCGTCGTATGTCTTGAACCCATTATCCCAAGCTTCTTGCAATTCATCCTTAAGCGGTTGCATCTACACATTCATATTCTTTCCCGGATAGTTGGGCCCTGGAATTATCAACATCAGGAAAATGTTCTTTCTTCGCATAATCTGTCCGGGGGGGAGATTGAGTGGAATGACAAATACGGGCCAACAACTTTACTCGGCTGCCGTCAGACCAAACACACGGAACCCATCCGTGTTGATGGCGACTCGAGGATGCCTTGGATCTGCCACTTTTTTGGCATGTAATGCATCGAAGCGCTTCCACGCTTCACCATCCGATCTGTGCACCATCATCAGATTCCCATCTGCATCTAGTTGGGTCCTTTGCCTGTTTTGTGCCATGTCATCAGTTTGGCCGTCTCTTCGACCATGAAAAGACGTTGAAGTCTTCGTTCGATTGGCATATACCAAAGAACATTAACGGGGATTTTTGTCCGCGTCTTCTCACCTATGTCGTTGTCTACCACAACATACCTGGATGACTTGCAAATGGGACAATAGTTCAAGTCCGCATACTGAAGCCAAAATAAGGCACATCCTTTCTCATAGGCATGTATCTTCTCATAGGGCATCTTAAGAGCACGGAGGATTTTGTCTGACTGGTACAGGTTTGCAGGTAGTACATGGACTTTGGGTAGAAAACGTCCAAATACTGTCATCATCGCGTCGTAGCATTCTCTGCCCAAGTTTAATTGAGCCTTCAGAGCTATTATTTGTGAGATGGCATCCAGCTGACAAAGCTCAGTGTGCTCGTGGAGAGGACATTTTGAAGACTCCAACATTTCATTGAAGACCTTTGCAGATTCCTCCATCTCATCGTTCGAGACCCGAGCATCATGAAAGTTTTGCACCATGTCTTCCATCCCGGTACCATGCTCGCCGGTGCAACAACGAATCACCTCGGCTCTGGCACGTTGGGCAGACTCACCATGAAATTTCCAGACCATATAAGCAGGCGTAAAACCAAACTTCTGCAGGTGTTTACTCATTTCAAGCTCGTTCCTCCTATGATAGTTGTCGCATCGAACACAGGAGCACCAGGTTTTCCTCTGGCCATTTGCAAATGCGGCTCTCACAAACCCCTTGGTTTTTGTTAACCATTCATCGGTCATGTCTTCCTGACTAGTGTGACCGATGTACATCCATGCACGATCATTCATCTTGCCTCGCTACTGGACACACAACAAATATATACATAATTCAGCAAACCATATTCATCAGTTAATGGAGTTTGTCAGTTTTATTACGTCCATGCAACCTAGATGGAAATAGGTAAAGATAGGTCATAATCCCACCCGAGTATGTGTAGATTGGGTTCGTTTTCCCATGCTCTGCTCTGGATCTGACACAAAATTTCGGCAGCACCTCCCCGCTGTTCTCCTAATACACGTCTCAGCAATAAGCAGAGAGTATGTGTACCCGGAGAACAATAGGGAGGTACTGACGAAATTCAGCATCGGATCCGGAGTAGAGCATATGGGAAAACGAACCCAATATACACATACTTGGGCTGTCCATTGATAACGTTGGACAATTCGAAAGAATCACGGTTATAAATATGCTAATGCATGCATATATAAAGATGTAACCCTTTCGAACGGGAGACGCATAGTGGTCACGCATACTGATGATTGAAGACACGTATAGCTAGCAAGTTTCATCGGCACGAAGACCGGAATAGAGCAAATGAAGGGGGAGGAGGAGATGTCATTTGTGATCACCAACGAACGCAGGGGTGGAGCTCGTCGAACACATGCGGAGGTCGTCGAACACCAGACCGTCGCAACGATAAAACAACTGCACATTTAAATCCATCCAATCAACACAAATATGATGTTTTCTATAACAAAATGGACAAAATATGACCTAACTCATAATTCACAAATATATGACCCCGTTGGCCTTTGGAAGGCCGAAGTGCACCTTTTCGGTCAAGAGGATGCCGAAGAGGTGTTGGGGGTTGAGGGTGTCGTGTCTGGGTGTCGGGGTGTCGTGTCGGGGTCGGGTGTCGGGGCTGTCGTGTCTAGGTTTCGGGGTGTAGGGGTGTCGGGGTGCCATGTCGGGGTCGGGGTGCCGTGTCGGGGTTGGGGTGTCATTTTCTTCTTCCTCCTCCTCTTCTTCTTCTTCTTCTTCTTCTTCTTCTTCTTCTTGTTCTTCTTCTTCTTCTTCTTCTTCTTCTTCTTCTTCTTCTTCTTCTTCTTCTGCTTCCTCTTCTTCTTTCCTTCTACTCCTCTTCTTCGTCTTCTTCTTCTTCTTCTACCTTGTTTTCCTTTTTCCTCTTTTCTTCTCAACTTCTCCTCTTTTTCTTCTTCTTCTTCTCCTCCTCCTCCTCCTCCTCCTCTTCTACTACTACTTCTTCTTCTTCCCCCTTCTACTTATTCTACTTTTCTTCTTCTTTTTTCATCGTTTTTTTTACTTCCTTTAATTAGGAGTATTTAACTAAAACCTAGAACTAATCTAATCTAATCTAGCATAAACCTACAATTAACATATCTTATCTAACAATTAAACAACAAAAAACAAGAAAAAATTAGCTCACCGGAGATGGCGTCGGCCAGGGCTTCGGAGCGGCAGGGCGGCGGTGGCGACGAGGGCGATGGGGCCAGGGGGGCCACGGCGGAAGGGCGGTGGGGCGCGGGGGGCTGGGATGCGGTGCGTGGCCTTCTAAGCTGCCAGGACGCGCTGCAAGCTGCGCTGGTAGGCGGATGCCACGCTCGGCAGGCCGAATGGCATGCGAACGTAGCTGTGCGGTGGGCCCTCGCAGCGTCGCACACGCGAAGGCCAGAAGAGCTGCTGAGATGTGGCCCTGTTGAGCCCTGGGACGTCGATGCAGACGCGCAGCCCAGCATCCTCGCCTGGATGGGGGGCCGTGCCAGGTGAGCGGTGATTGCCGCGCATGGCCCTCGCATCTTGCAGTTCCTGAGTGGTCTTGGTAACGAACTCCTGAGCGCTGGGCGCTCCTCACCCTGTGTTCTCCTGAGGGAAACGTGCCACAAAGCACGCCTCCAAATGGTGCCCGAGCGCCTCCCTCGTAACGTTGGCAAGGTCTGAGGCCCTCCAGAAGTGAGCCCCCGAGCCCTGCCCGAGGAGGGCACCGGGCGCGTCTTCCTATGCGATAGAGGGAGGCTCCCCAGGCACGGGCCCCGATCCTGATGTGGCACCGCTTGCGGCGTCGCTCCCCTGAGGCCTTGTGCGGAGTAGCTGCTTCTTCTTCTTGGGGATGGCCTCAGGAGGGTACTCGCCCTTGCTGTCGGGGTCTTCGATTGCTGCAGCTTGGAAGGCACGCTCGAGGGAGCATACCGCATCTCTTTCTTCGCAGGGGACTATGATGATTCCTCCGCTTCCTGGCATCTTGAGGACGTTGTAGCCATGGTGGATCACCGCCATGAATTTTGCCAGGGTGGATACCCGAGGATGGCATTGTATGGCAGACAGATGTGGGCGACGTCGAAGTCGATGTGCTCGGTGCGGTGGTTGTCGCACTGTCCGAAGGTGACTGGGAGGCGGACCTATCCTATCAGGGTGGTGGAGCCATCGGTTACTCCTGAGAAAAGCTTGGTAGGCTGAAGCTGATCGTAGGGCACTTGAAGGTTGTCCAACATCTTGACGGATAGGACGTTAAGCCCTGCGCCGCCGTCGATGACGGTCTTGGTGACTTGCACGTTGCTGATCACGGGTGAACAAAGCATCGGGAGAGCGCCAGCGGTGGCCGCGCACTTGAGCTGGTCTGCTGAGCTGAAGGTGATGGCGCACTTGGACCACCTGGGCGGGCGTGTGGCCTCTAGCTTGGGGAGGACTGCATTCACCTCGCGAGCAAACTGCTTGAAGATACGCTTTGAGGCTGGGGCTTGAGCTCCGCCCAAGATGCAGGCGATAGCACGCGGCTCCTGGAAGCCCCCAGCCCCCTCGTCTTGATGGTGGTCGTCGTTCCTTCTTGGTGGTGGCGGCAGCGGAGGAAGCCCAGCATTGCCCTGAGGACAGTCCTCGCGAGGCTGATCCCTCCAGGCACCATCGCGAGGCTGATCCTGTCAGCGGTCCTCACGAGGCCGGTCGCGCCACTCCTGGCGTGGGCCCCGGTCGTCCCAACGTCCTCCGCCACGTCCTCCTCCTCGGCCGTAGCCTCGGTCGTTGCGCTCAGGGCGTCGGCCGAAGCGTCCGTTGTGAATGGCCCTGAGCTCTTGACAATCGTTGGTGTTGTGGCTGTGAACGTTGTGGAAGGCGCAGAACGGTCGGCTGTTCTTGGATGACACAGGCTGGTCCCTCCCGCGCTTCATGTCCGGCTCTGCCGCGAGCACGGCGACTCCCTTGCGATTCATGTCCTTGGCCTTGGTTTTCTTCTCCTCCAGGTCGGCAGCCGGGGCTCAAGGAGGGAAAGGCGCCCTTTCCCAGCCCTTGCGCACTTGGTCGCCAGGTTGAATAGCTCAAGGGATGTGCACAGCTCCTCGTGGATGGCGAACTCCTCCTTCATCTTGACGTCGCGGATGCCATCGGAGAACGCAGAGATGATGGCCTCATCCGTCACCTTGGGGATCTTGAGACGAACATTGTTGAAGCACTGGATGTACTTCTGGAGGGTCTCCCGTGGCTGCTGCATGACGCGGCGCAGGTCACCCACGGCCGGAGGTCGGCGACGAGTGCCCTAGAAGTTGGCGATGAAGCGGTCATGCATTTCGTTCCAGGAGAACATCGAGCCTGGAGGGAGGTTAAGGAGCCACGAGCGTGCGCCATCCTTGAGAGCCATGGGGATCCAATTCTCCATGACTTTCTCGCCGCCGTTAGCCGCCTCGATGCTCAGCTCGTAGAGCTGTAGGAACTCCGCGGGGTCGGGGGTGCTGTCGTAGCGCGGAGGCAGGTCTGTTTTGAACTTGCCCGGCCATGCAACGCTATGCAGCTCAGGGGTGAAGGCGCGGCAGCCCGCGGTGGCCACCGGGACCCTTTGCTGATGTGGAGCCTGGCCTTGATGCCCGTGCACCGCCACCGCACGCAGCGCACGGTCTTGTCGTAGCGGCGTTGGGAGCGCGGGAGCGTTTTCTTGTGGCAAGGAACTTCTTGGCAGCTTCCTTCTTCGCGCACGGGCGCCCGATGCGGTGTATCATGCCGGGGGGCCGCACGCCTTGGCGCCAGGACGACGTCTTGGGGCAGAGGTGGTGGAGGCACTCCACGAGCCACATCACCTGCAGCTGGCGGAGGGTGAGGCAGCGAGAGGGACGGCACAGGAGTGCCCCCTGCGGCGCTGACAAGCTCGGCGATGCGGTCGAGCCAGTCCTCGTAGAGGTCGTCGATGGGGCGGCAGTGCAGGAGTTCGCGCGCCATGCACAGCGCGGCATGTGCGTCCGTGGGAGCGCGACGGGCGTGGGACGACAAGCTGGCCGAAGTCAGCGACGGAGTGGCGGTATGGCCGTCTCGCTGCACCGAGGGGTGCAGCAAGGACGCTTGCTGCTCGTTCCCTGCCGGGCCGGTGGCGGCGTTGGCGGCAGGCGATGGAGAACTACGGGGTGGCCCGCCGACAGGAGCGGTCTGAGCGACGCGGGCGGCGAGGGAGGCCCGGCGCTCAGCGCGAGCTCGGCGAGCGTCTGCCATGGAGACGACGAAGCGACAGGAGGAGGATCGATGGAAGGAAAGCTTCGGCGCACCCCTACCTGGCGCGCCAAATGTCGGATCTCGGGTTCCGGCAAAACCCTCAAGGTTCGAACACTGGGGTACGCGCGAAGATCTCCCCCTACAAAATCACGCCCTTAACCTCACCGGGATCTCTAAGCATAGCTCGACGAACTCCCAACACAAGAGACACAAGATTTATACTGGTTCGGGCCACTGTTGTGGTGTAATACCTTACTCCAGTGTGGTGTGGTGGATTGCCTCTTGGGCTGAGAATGAACAATACAAGGGGAAGAACAGCCTCCTGAGGTGAGGTGTTCTTGTGCTTGGTGAATGTGTGTGGGTGAGGATCTGATGCCTCCTACTGTGGTGGCTAGCCCTATTTATAGAGGCCCTGGTCCTCCCCCCAAATATTGAGCGGGAAGGGATGCCACAATGTCCAATTTGAAAGGGGACAGCTAGTACAAGCTAGCCTGACAAAAGCAGTCTTTGGCTGCCAAAGGCTCTGGTGGTGACGCCGGCTCGGGCTAAACGATGACCTCCGTCTTGCCGTCTCGCTGGTCTTGGTCTCGTTGCACCAATATGGAAACCTTTACCTGATGGCTTGGTACTCCTCGCCTGCGCTTGCCTCCTTAGCACCAAAGAGGAAGCATGGACACTATGCACGCTGGCGCCCGCCTGGTCCCGATCGTCATGGCTTGCGTCATGAGAATCTTGCGAGGTTTGCCTCGCCTTGATCTCTCCGCCCCTCGCGAGCCAGCCTGGTGAGGTCGCTCCCGAGGAGGTCCTGTGTCGTCTGCCTCGCGAGGCTTGGCCCCTCGCGAGGGTCTTGCTTGTTGGTGAAGATGGGCCGTACGGGCCCGCTCGCAGTGCCACGCCGTGGGCCGCAGGCAGGCAAGTCTGGGGACCCCCGTTCCCAGAATGCCGACACCCCGCCATCGCCGAGCTCGCCTGCCCAGCAAGGGAGGCTTTTCTCCTGGTGGCATCTCGCTCTTCTGGCTTGATCTTGGTCTTCTTGATCCGCATGTTGGTCCTTCGATGATCTCGGTCTCTTGTGTCTTGGCATGGCCTAGTGCTGTAATCTTGTCCCCGTGCTTGTGCACAGTCTGGGCAACGGAACCAATGTTTGTTGAGCGACAGAAGCCCCCGAACTTGCCACGAACGCGCTGCCGACCATCGTTGGGGTAGGGCCTAATAAGTGCACAGGCGGGGGTGCAGAAGAGGATGATCTCTTGAGGTCTTCTTTGCTTCTTCATTAATCTTGAGCTTGGGTGAGTTTCTGATTTCCCCGTGCGTTGTGTAAAACCAATGGTGGTGGGGCCGCCCTTGTAATGGACCGTGAATGACTATAATGCACGGGGTAGAAACTGCTAATTCACTCTTCCCACCACGCCCTTATCCTCAACCACGTATGCGGAATGTATCGCGCAGGGTAGGTAACAGAGGCGCGTGGCGCGGGAGAGCATCAAGGCGAGGGCCCGACCCTCTTGAATTGGTGGAGGAGGATGGTGGCTGCCCATTGAGGGAGCAGCTCCCCTCTCTGGCCTGCCTGTAAAAGGAGGGGTGAAGGGAGGCCGGAGCCATCCACCCTTGCACTCCCCCTCCTCTGTTTTCTGCTTCTTGATGGTTATATTGAAGGGAAGGGCCTGGGGCCAGCCCCCGGGCTCTTGGTTAAGGCTGGCATTGCCAGATGTTGGTGCTGGTGCCCGGGGAGTGAGCCTGGTCCTTGTTGTGGTGAATCTCTTGGTGTCTTTGAGGCTCGCCCGGGAGGAAGGGCTGGAGATTGTTGGCAATCCCAGCACTGCCCCTCCCGGAGGTCTTGGGGATGACGTCCACGAGAGGCGCTCCTTCCTGCCCACCAAGGTGGGGAGCGGGGTGCCTCGAGCCCCCTGGCCGTCTTGGTCGCTCGTCGTCTCCCCGGAGAAGGTGCCCGACTGGAGACTTGGCGCTTCTCGGGAGCAGCGGTGGTGAGGAGAAAACGAGGGACGGTGGAGAAGGCGGGTGGCTGGGGATCAGGTCGGAGTACGATGGCGTGGATGCCTTCACCTCCGACCGGCGACCTGCCGCCTCGTCTTTCCGTCTTTCCCCTCCCTCCCTGGCACCATCATCACCAGCCTCCTAGGGTGATGGCCGGGGAGGGATGTTCCCTTGGTGCCTTCGCCTCCCCTCCAGCAGTCTTTCGGCTGAACTTTGGTCCATGACTCCACCGGGGCTCAAGCCGGGGCTTCTTGCTGGCCCCGGAGGTGGCGACCAGGGGAACGCCGCTCTGCTCCCGCACTCCTCCTTCGCAGCCTCACCACTCCCGGTCTTGTCATGCCGCGCCGGGCGGGTCGCGACGGGACCGGGACGGGCTCCTGCTTGGGTGCCATTTTCTTGTCTTTTCCTCCTTCCACCGCAGTGCCTGATGGAGGGAAAACAAAAAGAGAGGATTACGAGGCACTTATCTTTTTCCAATCTTTAATCTGTAGGCACTTGCCAAATTTTAATTCAAATAATGTAATATCTCGAGACCATGTTTGTGATCTGTAATGCTTGTACTTGTATTACCTAGCATATTAATGAAAAAGATGAACCTTGCCGAGAACCCGTGCATGTACATGTCCATGCAGAGGTGGGATGCCTCTTTAGTGTAAATAAACGAGTTTTCCCCGGTAGGCTATCCTGTCGGTACCATTTCGCTTGCCGGATAACTGTGTCTGTCGGCCAAAGAACGAAGGGACCAGCCCCCCGCCAAATTCCTTTTACCAAAGGCCACTGCGACCACTCTGACTGAAGCAACGTTCCAATCAAGGATGGGAGCACCTAAGTTTCAAAAGAGTGGCGAGATTTTCTCATGCACAAGCTACAGCTTACAGAACACTAATGGACTAGAGGTAGAACTTATCTATTTGGCTTGTCGGGGATCGCAGTGCTAGGCAATCTTCTCAACCCCTTGTTGAAGCCAATTCACGGCAAGAACCAGCAGATCCATGCAGATGAGAATGATGCAACATGCGATCATATCTATATGCATATGCAAATGCTCATGAAATGCTTATTCAATGATCTTGGAATGCTTATGCATGCATGCAACTTGGTCGGGGAGCCCCCAGCACTTCGTTTATTTTCTCTTGCACAGGGTCATCGCCCTGGCTTTGTACAAGGGGTTACATGCAACTGAGGAATAGTCGTGCCTTATGGGTAGAACTTGCGGAGATGCTCAATATTCCATGAGTTTTGCAACTGAATGCCATCTCTGGTCTCCAGACGTACTTCATCGTAGGCAAGCACTCGAGGGGACCCGTAAATGAGTTTTGTGGGGATAACTGCTTCTGCCCCGTAGACCATGGAGAAGGGAGTCTACCCGGTAGCTCGGCTAGGTGTCGTTCTGATGGACCAGAGAACTACGGGCAGCTCATCGATCCACCGCCTGCCGTGATTCTACAGGGTATCAAACGTTCTCGTCTTGAGTCCTCGCAGCACTTCAGTGTTCGCCCTCTCAGCTTGTCCATTGCTTCTGGGATGTACAACAGAGGAAAATGAGATCTTGCATCTGAGGGCATAAACATATTGCATGAAGGCACGACTCGTGAACTGGGTGCCGTTGTCGGTAATGATCCTTGCCAGGACTCCAAAACGGCACACCAATTCTTTCAAGAACTTGATAGCTCACTAAGTTGTAACCTTTCTAATGACAGTCACTTCCGGCCATTTTGTAAACTTGTCGATAGCAATGAACAAGAATTCAAAGCCCCCGACTGCTCGGGGGAAGGGGCCGAGGATATCGAGCCCCCAGACTGAAAATGGCCATGATAGAGGGATTGTCTGAAGAGCTTGGGCAGGCAAGTGGACTTTCTTCAGATGGAACTGGTAGGCTTCACACTTGGTGACTAGCTCGACCGCATCTTCGAGGCCTGTCGGCTAGTAGATCCTTGCCGGAATGCTTTCCCAACTAATGCCCTTGATCCAATGTGGGAGCCACACATGCATTTGTTTATCTCAGTGAGCAGTTCCTTTCCTTCTTCCCGGCAGACACACTTCAATTTCACACCGTTGGGCCTCCTTCTATATAGAGTGTCATCGACAAACTGATACATACTGGCCCTCCGGGCTACTCTTTTAGCTTCATCTTGGTTGCCGGGAAGCTCTCCGGTTTGGAGGAAGTGGACTATGTGCTTTTCCCAAGTTGGAGCCTGGGGCTCGGCAACAAGGACTAGCGGCACCTCCTCAACTACGGGAGCACATGCCACATTCGCGAGGTCCATAGGCTCGGCTGGAGGGCGTGGTCCGGCAGGTGGCGAGGAGTTGTTTCCGGGAGGGTCTCTGGTACGAGCGGACGGCTCTACCGGGAGAGGCTTACTGGAGTCCAACTTTCTCCTTTTCTGGGCCATTGTTCCTGGGGATACGGAGGGCTGAGTAAGATGGAGAACAAAAGTCCCTGGTTCCAAAGGAAGCTTCTGCGTAGCACACTTGGACAGATGATCAGCTATGTTATTTTCTGCACGAGGTACGTGCTCTGTTTGCAATCCGTCAAAGTGCTCCTCCAACCTTCTCACTTCCTCAACGTATGCCTCCATCAATGGGCTTTGATAATCCTTGTTGACTTGTCTCACCACAAGTTGTGAATCTCCTCGAATGATCAGCTCCTTAATTCCCAATTCTGCAACAATCCTGAGCCCGGCAAGGAGCCCTTCATATTCTATTGTATTGTTGGTTACCTCTTCCCGGGAAAAATGCATTTGGACGACGTACTTCAAGTGCTCCCAGAGGGGGCAACAAGAAGCATGCCAGCCCCTGCACCTTGTAGGAAAAAGGCACCATCAAAATACATGATCCATTCTTGGGGGGATTCCTTGCTGAGAATAACTGTCTCTGGTACTTCCTCATCAGGGGTTGGCGTCCATTCTACAATAAACTCTGTCAATGACCTACTCTGGATGGTTGATGTGCTCTCAAACTTCAAACCAAAACTAGATAACTCCAAAGCCCACTCCACTATTCTGCCGGTAGCCTCGGGGTTCCGGAGTATCCTTTGCAATGCGAAACGAGTGACAACTGTAATCTCTTCAGCTTGGAAGTAGTGGTGTTGTTTCCTTGAGGCCATGATGAGACCAAAGATCTACTTTTGCACACCAGAGTACCTCGATCTAGCCCCCTGTAATAAGGAGCTGACGAAGTACACTGGGCGCTGCACCACTTTCTTCCTTGCCGTGTCCTTGGGGTTGCTCTCGCTGTCGTGCTCATTGCTGTCTTGATCTTTCTCTGGATCTGCCGGTCCTTGCTCACTCTCCGCCTCATCCACTTCCCGCTGCGCCACCAAGGCTGCACTAACCACCTGGTTGGTTGCCGCGAAGTACAGCAGCAATGGTTCTTGTGGTTTGGGAGCAACCAAGGTAGGCACAGAGGACAAGTAGGTCTTCAACTCTTGCATAGATGCATCTACTTTAGGGATCCACTTCATGGGTCCTGCCTTCTTCACAATTTAGAAGAACGGCAGGGCGCGCTCGGTAGACTTGGAGATGAATCTGCCTAGCGCGGCAACGCATCCTGTCAGACGCCTCACATCCTTAATTTTCTTGGCGCCTGGATCTGCTCGATAGCTTTAATATTGTCGGGGTTGGCTTCGATCCCCCGATGGGACACAAAGAACCGAAGCAGCTTGTCGGAGCGAACGCCAAATACACACTTCTCCGGGTTGAGCTTCAAGTTGATCTTGCGCAGGTTAGCAAATGTCTCCTCCATGTCTTTGATAAGGGTGGCTCTATCCTTGGTCTTGACCACAATATGATCCATGTAAGCTTTAATGTTTCACATGGAGTGATGAACGATGTCTTCTGTTTGTCTTCCTTGGACATGACGATTTGGTGATACCCAGAATATGCATCCACAAAGGAAAGCAAATCATAGCCTGAAGTGGAATCCACAATCTGATCGATACGCGGCAAGGGAAATGGGTCCTTTGGGCAGGCCTTGTTGAGATCTGTGAAATCCATGCAAAGCCTCCACTTCCCGTTAGCGTTCTGGACTACCACTGGATTTGCCAACCACGTGGGCTGTAGCACTCCTCTGACCAAACCAGCTGCTTAAAGTTTCTTGATCTCTTCCGCAATGAACTGTTGCCTCTCCAAGGCCTGCTTCCGGACTTTCTGCTTGACAGGTCGGGCGTGTGGGCAAACAGCAAGGTGGTGCTCGATTACCTCCCTGGAAACACCGGGATATCAGATGGTTGCCAGGAAAACACATCGATATTCACCCGTAGGAAGGCAGCGAGCGCGCTTTCCTATTTGTCATCGAGGGTGGCGCTGATAGTGAAAGTACCATCAACGCCAGCCAGCCATGCCGGGACCTTCTTCACTTGGGGTGCAGCAACCTTGGATCTCTTCTTGTTGGAACACTCCGGCATGTCATCAGTGGGTGTCGTGCACTCGGTGGGGGCACGCTTCCCGGATTCTTTGCCGGAGTCCCTACAATCCTCCTCCTTTCCTCTGTTATCCTTGGTGGAACTGCTGCTGACGCTGCCTCTGCCACGACTGCATCCCGGTACATCTTGTCCATGCAAATGATTGCATCCTTCTCATCCGACGGGATGGTAATGACTCCTAGCGGCCCAGGCATCTTCAAAGTGTTGTAGGCATAGTGAGATGCCACCATGAATTTAGCCTAGGCCGGGCGTCCAAGAATCCCGTTGTACACCAGGGGGATCTCAACCACATCAAACACAATCTTCTCAGTCCGGTAGTTCAGCACTCCCCCAAATGTCACCGGCAACGTGATCTTTCCCTTAGGATGACCCCTGCCAGGATTAACTATTTGAAACCTGCCGGTGGCCTTCAACTCATCTTTTCCAATCTGAATTTTGCTGATAACTGCCGGGGAAATCAGATTCAACCCGGCCCCGCCGTCCACCAGCATTTTTTTGACCCTGATGTTGCGAATTGTTGGAGAGACCAACAATGGCAAGCATCCTACCGCAGTGGTACGGCTAGGATGATCCTCTTCATCAAAGGTGATGGGTGTGCGTGACCATTTGAGCGGCTTCCGGGCCTTTGGCGCTGGTTCCACGACATTGACTTCTCGTGCCCATCGCTTGAGTTGGAGGTGAGAGGTGTGCAAAGATGCACCCTCGTCAATGCACATGGCGTCAGTGGCCTTTTGAAACTCCTACTCACTGGTTTCCTCTTCATCCCCTCCATCACTCTCATCATCACAGGTTTCCTTCTCTCGACCCCTGCTGGGTTTTCCTTGGTTCCTAAAGGGTTTGCCGGGGCGATTTACTTCACCTCCCCGACCCTTATCGCCAGCGACATTCTGACCTTTTTCCTTGTCACGCTTCTCATACTCTGCTCTCTGTCTCTTAACAAGCTGCTCAACCTGATAACACTCTTGAAGGTCGTGGCCTTTGGTCCAATGAATCTTGGGTTGACCTGGCTCTTGATGGCTGCCGGTGAAGACGCCAATGAACACATGGCACGTGTTAGCCCATGACGAGATGGAGTTCTCTGGCAGGTGCATCAGCCAAGACCTCACATTGGACTTGAGAGCCAAAGGGAAGTAGTTGGCGAACACCTTCTCATCTCTTCCCACGGCAGCCTGAACAGCGATGGTGTAGATGCTCAAAAACTTTGTCAGGTTTAGCCTCCCATCGTACTTCTCGGGTATCTCAAGCATGAACGTGCGAACGGACGGCCAACGGACTTGCCGCAGCTCACGGGTAAAGGCAGGGCACCCAACCTCGAAAGGTAGACAGCCGCCAATACCGAGCGCAGGCTCGTGAACGTCGGGGCCGTCGCACCCGTTGGTCTGGCAATGGTTGTCGCGGCATTGCTCGACGACAATGCGCGCATCTCCCACTCGCCTATCCTCCGGGGCTCGCCGTCGGCATGGACGTGCTCGAGGGTGAGAGGAGGCCATCGAGACGTCGTCAAGGTCTTGATTCTGCTGGGCTTGCGCTGGCTGCCGTGGTGGGGACTGCACCGTGAGGGTGGCCCCTTCCGCACGGCCAGCGGCACGGGCTATCGTCGACGCTTGGGGAGGCCGTGGCGGGCCAGCTCTCTGCAAGCACCCAGCCTCGGCGAAACCGACAAGACTTTGGATGGTGGCATGCCATTCTTCCATCTGCTCAGCCGCTGGGGGAAACCTCAACAGGAGCTGAGCCCGTGCCATGTCCTCCGTGGCTATACTTGTCATGGGTGATGATGAAGTGGATCGTGTCGTCGCTCGGCTCCTGACGGTGCCAGTGGCGGCAGCACAGCAACCCTGCTGCTATGGGGCGGCCGCTTGGATGGCAGGGGGATGCGGCGAAGGAACTCGAGGGCCAGCGGCTCCGTCGGGCACATCAATTTGGTCGACCCGTCCCTGGGGAGGTGCACGTGCTGCGGTCGCTCCCGTGGTGGGGGCGGCGGTTCGCCCCGGACCGAGCGCTATCGCTACAGCTGTGCCCGTTGGCGGGAGGCAGGGGCGCAGATGGAATAACCCCTTCATCCATACCTTGTGGAGCGTGGCTGTCGGGGCGTTGTTGATGTTGTTCTCCTCCGGTGTTCCTCGCTCCCGCGTTGGCTGCGGGGGAAGTGGTCATGGTGCCGCCTGCGCCGACCACGTCCCCAGCAGCGTCCACATCCTCACGTGCCTCTGCACCCCTGCAGTGTTAGAGGTTGTAGGCGGCGGAGCCTTCGAGGTGGATGGATGAGCCGTAGTACCGGATTTCTTCTTGGGCGCCTTGGACGGTGGCGCCGTCGAAGGCGAAGCCGGTTATGAAGATGACGCGCTGCACACGCCTTCAGGTTCGCGCAAGCGATCCCCCTACTTGGCGCGCCAAAGATGTCACGGGAAACCACGGCCACCTATGGGACCGGAGGGCCCCTTGCTGGTTTGGTAGGGGGGACGTCGCATTGCACAAAGAGCAGACGAGCGTGGGGCGGCACGACCAAGGTCACACAGGCAATTTTACCCAAGTTTGGGCCTCCGTGAGGCGTAAAACCCTACTCCTGCTTTGGTGGATTGATGGTGGAAAAACTGGTGGTGAGACGTAGTACACTGCCCGACAGGGGTTGCCTCAAGGCGACAGTGGCTACGCGCGTATGGGTGTGTGCGTCGTCTAACTTTCCAACCCTTTCTACGGTTACCATGGGCCTCCTTTTATAGATCAAAGGGGTTAGCACAATGGCAAAGTAGTCATTCACCACTGATAAGATAGAAAACAATGCTATCATACCTAGCTCTGCAGGCTGACAGGGTGCATTAAATGCATTGCTTAACATCACGTCACTGGTTGCCCGGCAAGCCTTGCTGGGCTGTCTCGCCGGCTACACGCTTGCTCGCTTGACACTTCGCAGGACGGGTGTCATCTGTAGGCATTTCTTGTAGAAAGAGGCTGCCATGTGGCAAATGGCAGCCGCTCAGTCACTTTGCGGCTTGACACTGCACTGATAGACGACGTGGGTCGTGGCGGAGTGGTCGGGTGAGGTGGTGTTGCCTCTGTGAGTCTCGGCACACCCTGCTGGGATGTCTTGGATGCCTTCTTCCGGGGGTGGCCCCGCCCTCGTCGAGCTCGCCTGCCCGGCAAGGGAGGCTTTTCTCCTGGTGGCATCTCGCTCTTTTGGCTTGATCTTGGTCTTCTTGATCCGCATGTTGGTCCTTCGATGATCTCAGTCTCTTGTATCTTGGCATGGCCTGGTGCTGTAATCTTGTCCCCGTGCCTATGCTAGTCTGGGCAACGGACCCAGGGTGTGTTGCACCGACAGAAGGTTTTTCTACCTTAGGTTCACTAGAAGTATGCAAAGTCCTATCATTTTTCTTTTTATTTTTCCTTTTAGATGGACTAGGTGCGTCAGTATTAATTCTGTGAGAGTCTTGTTCAATTCTGTTAGGGTGACCTTCAGGATAATGTGGCTCCTAATTCATTGTTCCTCCTCTAGCCGTTAACCTAACAACATGATCATTCATATTATTATTCATTTCATTAAGCAACTCACTTTGATAATTAGCAACTTGTTCTAACTGTGTTTGAACCATAGAAGCAAGTTTTCCTACACCTCTAACATCATTAGTGATTCTAAATAACATGTCACTCAAGCGAGAAGTCATATCAGAATTCTGTTTTAACTCTTTCATAGCATAAGCATTGAAGTGATCTTGCTTCATGATATAGTTGTCAAATTCATACAAGCATTGACTAGGAGGTTTATTATGAGGGATGTCACCTGCATCAAACTTTACAAGAAAATTTACCTCTACCACCTATGGTGGTGTATCGAGACCATGTATTTCTTCAATAGGAGGTAAATTTTTAACATCTTCAGCTTTAATACCTTTTTCCCTCATACATTTCTTTGCTTCTTGCATATCTTTAGGACTGAGAAATAGAATATCCCTCTTCCGTGGAGAGAGTTTAAGCGATGGTTTAGGAAGTGTCTAATCATCATGATTCTTCAATAATTCTTCAGCTTGTTCAAAAGTTCATTCCGTGAAAACGCAACCAACACAACTATCTATGAAGTCCCTAGAAGCATCAGTTAGTCCATTATAGAAGATATCAAGTATTTCATTTTTCTTGAGAGAATGATTAGGCAAAGCGTTAAGTAATTGGAGAAGCCTCCCCCAAGCTTGTGGGAGGCTCTCTTCTTTCATTTGCAGAAAGTTAAATATTTCCTGTAAGGCAGCTTGTTTCTTATGAGCAGGATTTTTTTCTAGAGAAGTAAAAAATCATATCCTGGAGACCATGCACACAACCAGGAGCAAGTGTATTGTACCATATCTTAGCATCACCCTTTCATGAGAACAAAAATAACTTGAGAATATAGTTGTAGCAATTTTTTTCACCATGAGCAAATAGGGACTCTTTATCATTTAATTTAGTAAGATGTGTCACAATAGTTTCAGTTTCATAGCCATGGAAAAGATCAGATTCAACCAAATTAATTAACTCTGGGTCGACAGAGAATTCATAATCCTTATCAGTAATAAAGATAGGTGAAGTAGTAAAATTAGGATCACATTTCATTCTAGCAAGTACGAAATTATTCATTTTCCCTTTATTTGTATGGAAGTACTCCACAACAAGTACATAGGTTTCAAAAACGTCTTATATTGTGGGTTAGAGGGAGTATTTAAGTGGTAGCTTCGGATCTGGTCCAACTTCCACTAAGATAAAAACATACTCTGACAGACTGACACATCACCATGCAGGCCATGGAGATGGAGGTCAAGATTACTGATCTGCTTAAGTTACTTCTTCTAGTTTCCTATGAGGGCCGCTAAAGCAATTGTTGGGTGAATTAGTGGCTAGTGGCAAACCGTGTCATTCATCAGAGACGCCGAAGACAAGCCTGTGCCAGGGATTAACTAATAGAGTGTTATTCATCACCAGTTAAAGTTTTGACCTTTTCAAACCCACTTTATCAATCTTCTCAACAATGTTTTCACCCTCCCAGTTATCGGGACGCCTTGTAGCTATAGTTGACTCTTCTCCAGTCCCTTTTTCATAATTCTTATTTTACTAAACAAGGAATCAATAGAAGAAACACCAATCATTTGAAGATCTTCATCACTTTTATGAAAGCAATCACTAGAAAATGCTTTTTCTAAAAATTATCTTCTAGCTCTAAGCATAGCGGTTCTTTTCATACTTTTGTCCATAGAAACATAAATAGCTTTAATTGATTCCTCTACCTTAGGCACAAAAAGTTTCATCTTGAGATTTTCCACATCATGAGAAATTCTATCAACACTTCTAGACAAATCATCAATCTTATTCAACTTTTCTTCCATTGTAGCATTGAAAACTTTTTGAGTATTGATAAATTCTTTAATATTATCACAAGAGCAGAGGTGTTCCAATTATTTTATTATTATAGGAAGGATTACCATAGCAATTACCATAGTTATTAGAGGAATTACTAGTAAAAGGCCCAAGATTAAAATTACCTCTATAGGCATTGTTATTGAAATTGTTTCGCGAGATAAAATTCACATCTACGGCATCACTATTTTGCTCAATCAAATTAGACAAAGGAACATCATTAAAATCACTAGGAGCACTTTTATTAGCAACCAAATTCATAAGAGCATCAACTTTTTCACTCAAAGAAGAGATTTCTTCAACCGAATTAACTTTTTTACTAGCAGGAGCTCTTTCGGTATGCCGTTGTGAATAATTTGCAATAATATTATCAAGAAATTTGGTGGCTTCAACCGAAGTAATTTCCATAAAAGTACCACCCACGGTGGAATCTAAAAGATTAAGAGAAACAAAATTCAATCCCGCGTAAAAAAATTTGTATGATCATACAAAGATTTAACCCACGAGTTGGGCAATTCCTTAGCATCAATGTCATCCTTTCCCAAGATTATGCAACATGCTCATGTTCAAGTTGCTTGAAATTCATGATCTGAGTTCTAAGGGAAATAATTTTCACGGGCGGAAAATACTTAGTAATGAAAGCATCTTTGCACTTATTCCAAGAATCGATACTATTGCGAGGAAAAGATGAAAACCAAATTTTTGCACGATCTCGTAAAGAAAACGGGAATAATTTCAACTTCACAAGATCATTGTCCACATCTTTTTTCTTTTGCATATCTCTTAATTCCATGAATGTGTTAGGATGGGACGCGGCATCCTCATTAGGAGTACCAGAAAATTGATCTTTCATAATAAGATTCAGCAAAGCAGTTTTAATATCACTAGTCTCCGCACTATTGGCGGGAGGAGCAATCGGAGTGCTAAGAAAATCATCATTGTTGGTATTTGAGAAATCACACAACTTGGTGTTCTCTTGAGTCATTGTGACTACGCAACAAGATTGCACTCAAAAACAGGTCCGGCAAGAAAACGGCGAACGAAAAAGAGGGCGAATAAAACGGCAAATTTCTGTGAAGTGGGGGAGAGGAAAACGAGATGCAAATGGCAAATAATGTAAATTGCGAGGAGATGAGATTTGTGATTATGAACCTAGTAGATGTTGATGATGTCTCCCCGACAACAGTGAAATTCCTTTTGATGTCTGCTAGAACAATGTCGGTATTTCCCCAAAGAGGAAGGGATGATGCAGCACATCAGCGGTAGGTATTTCCCTCAGTGATGAGACCAAGGTTATCGAACTAGTAGGAGAACCAAGCAACACTACGTAAACAGCACCTGCACACAAATAACAAATACTCGCAACCCGACGTGTTAAATGGGTTGTCACTCCCTTTCGGGTAAGGGCGCCAGAAATTGGCAAAATGATGGGGTAAAGTTGTAATAGATTGGATAAATAGATCGCAAATAAAATAAAGTGCAGAAAGGTATTTTTGTATTTTTAGATCTGAAAATAAAAGCAAATAAAAATAGACCGCAAAGGAAATTATAATAAAGAAGAGACCCGGGGGTCGTAGATTTCACTAGTGGCTTCTCTCGAGAAAAATAGCAAACGGTGGGTAAACGAATTACTGTTGGGCAATTGATAGAACTTCAAATAATCATGACGATATCCAGAGAATGATCATTATATAGGCATCACATCAAAGATTAGTAGACCGACTCCTGCCTGCATCTACTACTATTACTCCACACATTGACCACTATCCAGCATGCATATAGTGTATTAAGTTCATGGAGAAACGGAGTAATGCAATAAGAACGATGACATGATGTAGACAAGATCTATTTAAGTAGAAATAGACCCCATGTTGTTATCCTTAATAGAAACGATACATACATGTCGGTTCCCCTTCTGTCACTGGGATCAAGCACCGTATGATCGAACCCATCACAAAGCACCTCTTCCCATTGCAAGATAAATAGATCAAGTTGGCCAAACAAAACCCAAATATCAGAGAAGAAATACGAGGCTATAAGCAATCATGCATATAAGAGATCAAAGAAGACTCAAATAACTTTCATGGATAAAAAGATAGATCTGATCATAAACTCAAAGTTCATCGGATCCCAACAAACACACCGCAAAAAGAGTTACATCATATGGATCTCCAAGAGACCATTGTATTGAGAATCAAGAGAGAGAGAGAGGAAGCCATCTAGCTACTAACTACGGACATGTAGGTCTACAATGAACTACTCACGCATCATCGGAGAGGCACCCATGGGCATGATGAACCCCTCCGTGATGGTGTCTAGATTGGATCTGTGGTTCCTGGAACTTGCGGCGGCTAGAATTGATATTCGTTGACTCCCCTAGGGTTTCTGGAATATGGGGGTATTTATAGAGCAAAGAGGCGGTGCGGGAGGCCACCGAGGTGGGCACAACCCACCTGGGCGTGCCTGGGCCTCCAGGCGCGCCCTGGTGGGTTGTCCTCCCCTCGGGCACCCCCAGGTGCTTCTCCGGCCCACTTGATGTCTTTTGGTCCAAAAAAATCCACAAAAAATTTCCCTGCGTTTGGACTCCGTTTGGTATTGATTTCCTGCGATGTAAAAAACATGCAGAAAACACCAACTGGCACATGGCATTATGTCAATAGGTTAGTACCAAAAAATGATATAAAATGACTATAAAATGATTGTAAAACATCGAAGAATGATAATATAACAGCATGGAACAATAAAAAATTATAGATACGATGGAGACGTATCACAGCCCATCTGCCATTATTTCTAATAATTGACAGCCCATTTGCTAATTCTTTAGGATTTTATTGGAGACCATATTCTTTTTGTTAGCATTACAGCCCATATTGTGGCCACAGTTAAAAAATTCTGTGAAATTTTGCATATTTCGGTGCGCTACGAACTGTTTTTAATCCCAAAATTTCGAATCACATTCAAACTTGTTTGAAAAATAAATTTACATCAATACAAAATCCAAATAATTGTCCATGCATAAAAATCAATGGAATTTAAAATATTGAAATGAAAGAAAATGAAACTAATTACTGGGTTTTTTTGTTTTAAAAATGTAAAGCCCATTTCTCATTATTGATAGCCTATTTTCTGGGCAGGCCAAATGAAACTCACCTCATCTTGAAATATTTGCAGCCCAGCAGGGCTGACAAAAGCAAGTAGGCCTCGGTTGGGTATTCTACAAAAGAACAAAAAAACTGGGCTAGCCATTTTCGAAAAGAAAAAAAACTACTGGGTTGGTCTTATGGTAAACATAAAATAAAAGGTTGGCTAGACAGGTCAGAGTGCCCTGCACAGCCTAGTTGACACCCTGCTCCTTCTCAAAAACAAAAAGAACTGGGCGAGCTGCTGGGTCCCTAGTGTCAGCCGCTCGTTGTGCAATTCTCTCGTTTATTGACAACGTTGACAATGGCGTGGGACCCAGATGTCAAAAATCCATTAGAAAGAACTATTTTTTGGCTTGAAATAAGGAGGAACTTGCTTGCGTACTGCCATGACCCATGTGGGTCCCTGTTGTCATCCTCTCCACGTACAATCATCTCTAGATTGTGTACGCGTCAACCTAGTAGGCCCACAAGTCATCCTCTAAACCCGTGGCGGACAAATACAATCCATTTAAAAATAACATCCCATTCCATACGTCCAAATGGAAAGTTCAACATTCAGAGCAAAGTAACAGGTTTGATCCGGATATATAGTACTGAACTTCCACGTTGACAACCATCATAGCCAAGTTAACTATCTACTCCCACTAATACTCTAGTAGTGTACAAGTACTAACTTACTCTTAGCTAACTAGACGATGACGACCGCCATCTGCGGTACTCGCTAAATGCCGGCACAGACACCCTTCTCCTAGCCTCAGACTTGCTGGAGGTGCAATATGGCCCGTTGCTCGCGCGTGTTGTCCCTTTCCATGCCGGCATGGTCCACTGAAGCTTCTGCTTCTAACCAGGAAACACACTTGATTAGCTGGTAGTAATATTCACCGTCACGAACGCGTGTGTGCCCGACAGCCTCCAGGGCTATTTGTCGAGCGCCGGCCTCCACATAGTCGGCCTAGTTATGGGCGCTCTGTTCGCGAATCAGAGCGTCGGTGCGCTGTTGCTCCATGCCCCGCTGGTAGCGCAAATCGGCGATACGCTGCTCCTCCGCTAGGCGGTCGCGCTCCAACAAGTCCTCATACTCCGCATTGCCATCTAAAGACCGATAAAATGCCTCCTACCTTCCTCTGCTTCTGGTGAAAACCGAACACTAGTTCCGGCAGTGACCGCGGCGCTCCGCACTTGCCCTTTGGCTTCGCCTTGAAGCCAAGTGCGAGCGCGCCTGGGAACCGGGGTACCCAGACTTGCCTGCCTGCGGCCTGTCACTGTGACGCCCGGATAATTAAGCTACAGTAATCCTATGCTAACGATGCCACGCCACCACGATTACTGTTGTTAAACTCACGTTAATTCGAAACCGGTTCAATTCAAAATTTAAATGCAAGTAAAATAATTAAATTATTCAAAAGGTAAAATAAAATGTTGGTTGTATTGCAAATAATCACTAAGTAATTTTCAAATAAGAACAAACATCTTTTGTCGTAATTAGGTGCTCCTGGCCTATTTAAAACAGGACCAAAACAGCCCCATATAGCTCATTTCTTTTAAAAATAAAATCCTGCGAAGTCAATTAAATCTTGAACTTTTGTGCAAACCAAGTATAGTACCTAGTATTTGTGGCCCAAATTTCTTATTTGACTAAAGTCATTTAGTCTTACAAATAGATCTCTAACAGAGTTAAAAACAGGAAAAAGAAAAGAAGGCAATATGTAACATAACACTGTGCACTCGGCCTTCTCGCTACAGGAGCCGGCCCAGCTGAGCCGACATCTCCTTCTCCCTCCTGTTCACCCTCGCGTCGTGGACGCGGGGCACGCGTCCGTGACGAGGATCGTCACACGCTGTCCATCTCTTGCTTCTTGGCGTCTACTAGACCCCCACGCTCATCCGCGCAAACCCTAGCCCACCGTTTACCCTCTCCATCGCTTGTTCTCTCCTCTGCATCTCGTCGACTCTATCGTCGCCACGCACCGCTCGATCACGCGGCCACTGGCACCCCCGAGCGTCGAGACCTTGACTACGAGGTGCACGGCCCACTGCTTTCTCCAACACGCCATGACCTCACTGTGAGCCGCCGTTTCATTTCCCCTCTCTCGCCACGCTCGATTTTCTGCCGTAGCACCGTCCTGGACGAGGCCGAAGCCAGCGTCCGCCATGGCCAAGGAGCCCCGCGCTCCCGGGCTCCCCATGTCCGTCCTATACCGCGCCGGCTGCGGCCTATAGCGTGCGCGTGCGCCCACACTCACCGCTATTGCTCTAGCCGGCTGCGAACAGTTGCGGGTGGCCGCCATGGCCGGACCCCCGTGTCCCCGCGCACATAGCCTCTCCTGGCCGCACCTCTGCTGCTCGCGCGTGGCACACGCGAGCCCACCTCGCCCCGGCCACAACCCTGCCGCCTCCCACGCACGCCCTCGCCAGCTCCTCGCCGCGCCTGCGCTGCTCGCTACTGAACTACTGCTGCTCGCGAGCCGCTGCCTCCGCACGCGTTCACTGCTGCTGCTGGACGCCAGGCTGCTCTACTTGTTACTGCTGCTGCTCAAGCTGCTGCCACTGTGTACTGCTGCCGCCGCGTGCTGCTGATTACTACTGCCGCCGCTTGCTATTGGCTGCTACTGCTCTCTTGCTACTACTACCATCTGCTGCTGTAGCTCCTGGCCAAGCCCCCTGTACATGGCCGTGCGTGTGGCCGGCTGGGGTAATGGCCGGCCCTTGTTTAAATAGTCTAGGTTTAGTTTAGTAGTAGTTTAGTGCTAATTTAGCCTATTAGCTAATGACAAGTGGGTCCCATCTAATTAGATTAGATAGATCTTTTGAAAATTATTGAAACTGTGACATGTGGGCCACCACCTCCTCTTTTGACCAGTAAAATTCACTTGGTCCGTCTGGTTTAATCTTAAATCCGGAATTTCAAAAAATTGTATAAACTTTGAAAATTCATGGAAAATAAACCGTAACTTGGATTAAAATAATTTATATATGAAAGTTGCTCAGAACGACGAGACGAATCCGGATACGCAGCATGTTCGTCCGCCATACATCCCTAGCATAGCAAACACGCAACTTTCCCCTCCGGTTCATCTGTCCGAAAACGTGAAACACCAGGAATACTTTCCCGGATGTTTCCCCCCTTCGCCGGTATCACCTACTACCGCGTTAGCGCATACCTAGCACCGCGTATTGCCACGTTATAATTTGTGATGCTTTGTTTACTCCACATTTACTGTTTCTTCCCCCATCTTCTTCTCCGGTAGACCCCGAGACCGGCGTTGATGCGATTGAGTATGACTACGTCACTGACGACCATTCTTGTGCAACAGAGCTTCCACGCAACCCCCCCCCTTGATCACCAGATATCACCTATTCCTTCTCTCTACTTCTTGCGTTAGAGTAGTGTACCGTGTTATTGCTTTCGGTTAATCCTATTCTGCTGCATAGCCTGTCATTGTTGCTACAGTTGTTACCCTTACCTGCAATTCTAAATGCTTAGTATAGGATGCTAGATTATCATCAGTGGCCCTACATTCTTGTCCGTCTGCCATGCTATACTACCAGGCCGTGATCACTCGGGAGATGATCACGGGTTTATACTTACATAGACATTATATGATACATGTGGTGACTAAAGTCGGGTTGGCTCGTAGAGCACCCGCAAGTGATTCCGATGTGGGGGATGAAAGGACAGGTGGCTCCATCCCGGTAGAGGTGGGCCTGGGTTCCCGAACGCCCCTGATTGTTACTTCGTGGCGAAGCGACAGGGCATTTGAGACCACCTAGGTGAGAGGTGGGCATGGCCCTGGTCGGCGTTAGCGGATACTTCAATTAACACGCTTAACGAGATCTTGGTATTTGATCTGAGTCTAGCCACTGGCCTATACGCACTAACCAACTACGCGGGAACAGTTATGGGCACTCGACGTCGTGGTATCAGCCGAAGCCTTCTTGACATCAGCGACTGAGCGGCGCACGCCGGGTTGGACCGCGTAACGCAACTTCCTTTGTAATGGAGGTTGCTAGGTCTGCTCACCGGCCGCGTTCGCAACGTGCAGGTGTGCAATGGGCGATGGGCCCAGACCCCTGCGCGCATAGGATTTAGACCGGCGTGCTGACCTCTCTGTTGTGCCTAGGTGGGGCTGCAACGTGTTGATCTTCCGAGGCCGGGCATGACCCAGGAAAGTGTGTCCAGCCAAAGGGGATCGAGCGTGTTGGGAAATGTGGTGCACCCCTGCAGGGAAGTTTATCTATTCGAATAGCCGTGATCCTCGGTAACAGGACGACCCGGAGTTGTACCTTGACCTTATGACAACTAGAACCGGATACTTAATAAAACACACCCTTCCAAGTGCCAGATATAACCTGGTGATCGCTCTCACACAAGGCGATGAGGGGAGGATCGCCGGGTAGGATTATGCTATGTGATGATACTTGGTGAACTTACCATCTACTCTCTTCTACATGCTGCAAGACGGAGGCTGTCAGAAGCGTAGTCTTCAATACGACTAGCTATCCCCCTCTTATTCTGGCATTCTGCAGTTCAGTCCACAGATACTACCCATTTTCATTTATACCAATGCATATGTAGTGTAGCTCCTTGCTTGCGAGTATTTTGGATGAGTACTCACAGTTGTTTTTCTCCCTCTTTTCCCCCTTTCCATTCTTCTCGGTTGTCGCAACCAAATGCTGGAACCCAGGAGTCAGACGCCACCTTCGACGACTCCTACTATACAGAGGGTGCCTACTACTACGTGCAGGCCGCCACCGACGGCCAGGAGTAGTTTAGGAGGATCCCAGGCAGGAGGCCTGCGCCTCTTTCGATTTGTATCCTAGTTTGTGCTAGCTATCTATGGCACCTTGTTTAACTTATGTATGTACTCAGATATTATTGCTTCTATTGACTCGTCTATGATCGAGCACTTGTACTCGAATCCTCGAGGCCCCTGGCTTGTATTATGATGCTTGTATGACTTATTTTTTATTTTAGAGTTGTGTTGTGATATCTTCCCATGAGTACCTGATCTTGATCGTACATGTTTGCGTGTATGATTAGTGTATGATTGAATCGGGGGCGCCACAAGTTGGTATCAGAGCCAACTACCTGTAGGAATCCCCCTTCCAAACTCCATGGACGAAGTCGAGTCTAGTCAATTGCAAAACTTTCACTAACATGGTTGTGTGGCTTACAGGCCTACGTCGCCATTGGGTGGTATTAGGATCTTTTATTCCTCGTCTATACTCTGGGATTCTGATCTCTCTTCTATTCGGGTTAAATGATTTTCTAAAATCTAACTTAGGTTCTCGAAAACACTTTCTCCCGAAGAGCCCCTTCAGTCCAGATGGCCGCCGACTGCACCAGAAGATTTTGAAGATACTCTCCGATATTCTCTTGAGACTTTGTGCCCGTTGCTTTTGCAAATTCCCTACCACTAATAAATCCCTATGGATAACTACATACACTTGCCATTCATATAATCATTCCCCGTTGATCTTGTTAGTACAAGATACCTCGAAGTTCTCTCTATTGTTCCAAGAACCGTTTGTGTCACTGCCTTGCAGTTCTTTGCCACATGAATACCCCTACGGATAATTCCTCGCACTTACCGAATATCCGCTCATCCCCAGTTGTCCCTATGTTTCACAAAGTCTTCAAAATACCATTCGATCATCCGAACATCCTCAGCAACCTATTGCTCTGGAATTTCTTGCTTGCTTTCATTATGATTAATCCCATAAGTCTAGTAATCTTATTGGCATCCTTTGTCATTATCATTTCAGTCCGTTGATTCAATATGTTGCGAATGCTCGCAATCCTCAATCAGACCCTAGAATTTGTTCTTCCGGCCTCAGACGTCACTCCGGACATGAGTTGGTTCAGCAAATCAAACCTTGATTGATTGTCGATCTATGACTAATCAACTTATTTATCTTTTGATCACAGCCTCTGCTTCTGATTCCCTGATTTGGAAATAATGATTCCTTTGTATCTAAGCATTGAAGTTATCCATATATTTCTATAATATGATGCTCTTGCATTACTTCTTCTGGCTGAACAATGATACTCACGTCAGATCCCTTGTGGACCACGAGATCCTTTGTTGCATTATTATCCAACAGTGCCCTCATATTTAATAACCTTGTGAGTTCTTCCCTGATACATAATGCCTTTGGTAAATTGTATCCTCTCCTTTTGTGAACCATGCTCTACCTTCGAGCTTGTGTGATTTACTCTTTAAGTTTGTGGTATATGTTCCTCAGATGCCTCGATTGGTTGAACGAACGCCTTCCCTATTCTGTTTGAACCCATAAGATTTCACGGGTCATACTTATCTGGTATTGCACCAGGTAAAACTTTCAACAACTAATGTCATTTTTGAAACACGAGAAGTGAATGGAAGGTTATGCATTGAAGAAGTGGGAGTCGACCTTGAACTTAGTGTTCATGCCCATGGACCCGATGTGGAACTTATAAAGGAAGCTTCTTGCAAAACTTTTAATCAGTTGGATAATTCTTTCGGTGTCTTTGAATTGGATCCCTTGCAACTATGGTTTTGGCCATATTGATATTCCTTGATTCCTTCTCTCGGACAAGTTAAAGTACTTGTCTTCTGCAGATCAATACACTTGTCAACCCTCTATTTTGCTCTACCTCCGAGTAATACCCTCTGGTATCTCGATAATATCACCAAACCATGTTGCTTATTATGAGCCTTCATCAAGTATTATTCCTCACCGATGCCAATGTTTCCTTGTTCCGAGTTGTTGGTCCCTCGAGGACACCAATAACTAAATCGGGTCCGCACCATGATTAAACAACTCTTAGTAATCTCCTGCACTCACGAGTTTGAACTCGGTCACGTCATTCCTAGCCTGCTCGGCTATATCGTTATCGTGCCTATTTTAACTGTGCTACCTGGTCCTTAATCCTGAAGCACAACTTTCGATGATGAGCTAAGCTTACGTCGATCTTTCTCTTCATATCATTTTGCCTTGAACAACAAGCTTGATTTTGAGTTTGAGTCGTACCCATGGTTCCAATAACCTTTTGCTTCATCATTCCTTTATCTTGATGTCATCATTGATCGATTACATCTTCATGAAACCTCTCAACGAATGTGTCGTGATCATCATCAACATTCTGAGCTATTCCAAGATATCAATTTAATTCATGATGAGAAATACCATCCTTTCCCTCGATGATTTGTGTTAACATCAACAACATTCTTGCCTTCCCCCAACCACAAACTTGTTCATGTTTTGTGTTGTATCTTAATTCCTTGCTATCTAGCTTATATTATGTTCTACCTTGAAGTATTACTGTCTATTATGTCAAGGATGTTGTGAGGATTGCTCCACCTCTTAAGAATTCTTGGTATAGTGATACTTCTCACCATCACCATTCTTTCTTGGTTCCCGTGTTGATTCTAACCGGGGTACCAACAAGTGAACGGTGATGTTTGGATTATGTACTTCTAGCAACACTAATGCTTTGAAGTTAATGATCGACAGTTCATTCTTAGACTATCGGTTATTGGATCGCCATTCTAAGAATTGATTAGGCTACTTATGCCCATATTTCGGGCGCACCTGTCAACCAATGTTTAATCGGTATGTTTCCCTCGAGCATACCTCATCATATCATTGATCTGACAAATTTTATCTCCTTGTTCACATAATTGTGGAAATCCATCTTTTGGAAATCTCGATGGGTTGTCGCTGAGTTGATCCGCTACCTCCTCATCCTCTCCTTGGTTTAATGATGAACTCTTGTTTCGGAACTCGCTTCCATAGTTCATTTCCCGAGAAACTTACTATGTCATCTTGTCAAATTGTGTTGCACCTTTTCTTCTTAGGCATCCTAAGTCTGAGGTATCCTGACACCAATCAGATTTGAAACTCGGTCAGAAATGATGGTTGGAACATTTTCCAAGAGTTATAACATTGGTCTCTACATAACCCGGTAAGGTGGTGTCTTTGCTTAGCACCCCTGGCCAGAGGACCTATTGTTATAGTATATGTATCCTTTTATCAAGGTTAGCCATTCTTCCATGAGGAAATTGTAAAACTTATTATATAATTTGTTCCTGATGGATCCTTTGTGAATCCAAAGTCTGATCTTTACCCAATGACCATGTCAATGCTATCTCGAAGCATGTCGGTGGTACTCTGATTTTTCAATAAGAACATTTGAAGCACAATGCTAAAAAATTTCTTTATCATTTATCCTAACACCGTTGTATGGGTAATGTCATGAAATTTCTCTCCCCTCACCTAACAGGTTTTCTACTTAATATCCTGTCATGGTTATCATGCTCTGCTTGTCCTTGGGAAGGATATACCCCTGAAATATGTGTTTAAACACATTTTCCTTTCCATTGTTCTGTTTGATCTAATAATCGCATTTCCTTTCCATTGTTTTTAACCTTTCTTGTAATCTGACTTAATGCAGCAGTGAGAATTCCCTGCTTAGGTAAGCACCTCGTTGTACCACTCTATCAGTAAGACCTTGTTAATATTCTTGATAACATTCCGGTAACCACCGATGGACGAGAAATTTACCTATTGGTCCGCCTCGTTCAACAAGCAGGAAGATGGTTCTCTTCGTCCCTTGCCCTTGGTACCCACGTTGCCGACATAATTGATAGGCTATCCTCTGACATGCGTTGTTACCATGACTGTGCAAAATATCACCGCCCTTTCTACTTTTAACCCACAAGGTGGGCCCATAACCCACAGTTCCACAGGATCGAAACCCGACTCTCCTGTACACCCCCTATTTCCATAGTTATTCCTCGCGCGTGACCTCATATGTAATTCACGAGCCACCTTCCTAGTGACCTATTCTGGTATCAGATGCAATACTTATTCTCGTTCCTCTGAACCCCTTTCACACTCTGTTTCAGGCAACGAACGATTGCATGCCCGCTCGAAACTTCTCATGCTACCTTCATACTTTGCTGTCGATATTTTATTAACTTTCAATTCGGGAATTACTTTCCTCCACCTTCCCCGATGTTATCTACCTGATAGACAACCTTACAAAGGTCCGTTCTCCCGGAATACCCCCCTTATTCTTTCGTAAGTGCGATGGAGTTCCCGAAGAAAGGATGCCGACTTCATCATGATGACCTGAAGCAGAGAAATGAAGACACCAACGTAATGGGTCGACCGCTTCGAGAAGAGCAACCAAGATCGAGAACGCTCGTTAGAATTTCGTAACCAAATCCCTTCCCCGTCACTTCCTCTGCTAACGATGCCACGTCACCATGATTACTGTTGTTAAACTGGCGTTGATTTGAAACCGGTTCAATTCAAAATTTAAATGCAAGTCAAATAATTAAATTATTCAGAAGGTAAAATAAAATTTTGGTTGTATTGCAAATAATCACTAAGTAATTTCCAAATAAGAACAAACATCTTTTGTGGTAATTAGGTGCTCCTGGCCTATTTAAAACAGGACCAAAACAGCCCCATATAGCTCATTTCTTTTAAAAATAAAATCCTGCGAAGTCAATTAAATCTCGAACTTTTGTGCAAACCAAGTATAATACCTAGTATTTGTGGGCCAAATTTCTTATTTGACTAAAGTCAGTTGCTCTTACAAATAGATCTCTAACAGAGTCAAAAATAGGAAAAAGAAAAGAAGGCAATATCTAACATAACACTGTGCACTCGGCCTGCTCGCTACAGGAGCCGGCCCAGCCCAGCCGACATCTCCTTCTCCCACCTGTTCACCCTCGCGCCGTGGACGCAGGGCGCACGTCCGTGACGAGGATCGCCACGCGCCGTCCATCCGTTGCTTCTTGGCGTCTACTAGACACCCTCGCTCATCCCCGCAAACCCTAGCCCACCGTTTTCCCCTCTCCATCGCTCGCTCTCTCCTCTGCATCTCGTCGACTCTGTCATCACCGTGCACCGCTTGATCCCACGGCCATTGGCACCCCCGAGCGCCGAGACCTTGACTACGAGGTGCACCGCCCACTGCTTCTTCCTCCTGGACCACCAGCTGGAGCCGGGAAGCTCTCCTCCGCCGGATCGCCTCGCTCCACCACCGTCGGCATCGCCACTGCCACCGCCTTGACCTGCAACACCGGCGCCCCCCCGACATCTCCAACCACGCCCCGACCTCACTGGGAGCCGCCGTTCGTTTCCCCTATCTCCCCAGGCTCGATTTTCTGCCATAGCACCGTCCTGGACAAGGCCGAAGCTAGCGTCCGCCATGGCCAAGGAGCCCCGCGCTCCCGAACTCCCCCTGCCCGTCCTGTATCGCGCCCGGCTGCGGCCTACAGTGTGCGCGCGCGCCCACACTCCCCGGTATTGCTCTCGCCTTCTGCGAACATTCGCCCGTGGCCGCCATGGCCGGACCCCCGTGTGCCCGCGTGCATAGCCTCTCCTGGCCGCGCCCATGCTGCTCGCGCGTGGCACGCGCGAGCCCGCCTCGCCTCGGCCACACCCCTGCCGCCTCCCACGCGCGCCCTCGCCAGCTCCTCGCCGCGCTTGCGCTGCTCGGTACTGAACTACTACTGCTCGCGAGCCGCTGCCTCCGCACGCGTTCACTGCTGCTGCTGGACACCAGGCTGCTCTACTTGTGACTGTTGCTGCTCATGCTGCTGCCGCTATGTACTGCTGCCGCCGCGTGCTGCTGATTACTACTACCGTTGCTTGCTATTAGCTGCTACTGCTCGCTTGCTACTACTACCATGTGCTGCTGTAGCTCCTGGCCAAGCCCCCTGTACACGGCCGTGCGTATGGCCGGCTGGGCTAATGGCCGGCCCTTGCTTAATTAGTCTCGGTTTAGTTTAGTGCTAATTTAGCCTATTAGCTATTGACAAGTGGGTCCCATCTAATTAGATTAGATAGATCTTTTCGAAATTATTGAAACTGTGACATGTGGGCCACCACCTCCTCTTTTGACCAGTCAAATTGACTTGCTCAGTCTGGTTTAAAATTAAATCAGGAATTTCAGAAAATTGTATAAACTTTGAAAATTCATAGAAAATAAACCGTAACTCGGATAAAATAATTTATATATGAAAGTTGCTCAGAACGACGAGACGAATCCGGATACGCAGCCCGTTCGTCCGTCACACATCCCTAGCATAGCAAACACGCAACTTTCCCCATCCGGTTCATCTGTCCGAAAATGCGAAACACCAGGAATACTTTCCCGGATGTTTCCCCCTTCGCCGGATCACCTACTACCGTGTTGGCGCATACCTAGCACCGCGTATTGCCTTGTTAAATTTTGTGATGCTTTGTTTGCTCTGCATTTATTGTTTCTTCCCCCCTCTTCTTCTCCGGTAGACCCCGAGACCGGCGTTGATGCGATTGAGTACGACTACGTCACCAACGACCCTTCTTGTGCAACAGAGCTTCCAGGCAAATCCTATTCCTTCTCTCTACTGCTTGCGTTAGAGTAGTGTAGCATGTTATTGCTTTCGGTAAATCCTATTCTGCTCCATAGCCTGTCATTGTTGCTACAGTCGTTACCCTTACCTGCAATCCTAAATGCTTAGTATAGGATGCTAGATTATCATCAGTGGGCCTACATTCTTGTCCGTCTGCCATGCTATACTGCCGGGCCGTGATCACTCGGGAGCTGATCATGGGTTTACATATACATTATATGATACATGTGGTGACTAAATCCGGGTCGGCTCGTAGAGCACCCGCAAGTGATTCCGATGTGGGGATTGAAAGGACAGGTGGCTCCATCCCGGTAGAGGTGGGCCTGGGTTCCCGACGGCCACCGACTCTTCCTTTGTGGCGAAGCGACAGGGCAGGTTGAGACCACCTAGGTGAGAGGTGGGCCTGGCCCTGGTCGGCGTTCGTGGATACTTCAATTAGCACGCTTAAAGACATCTTGGTATTTGATTTGAGTCTGGCTACTGGCCTATATGCACTAACCAACTACGCAGGAACAGTTATGGGCACTCGACGTCGTGGTATCAGCCGAAGGCTTCTTGACGTCAGCGACTGAGCAACGTGCGCCGGGTTGGACCGCGTAACGCAACTTCCTTTGTAATGGAGGTTGCTAGGTCTGCTCACCGGCCGCGTTCGCAACATGGAAGTATGCAATGGGCGATGGGCCCAGACCCCTGCGCGCATAGGATTTAGACCGGTGTGCTGACCTCTCTGTTGTGCCTAGGTGGGGCTGCGACGTGTTGATCTTCCGAGGCCGGGCATGACCCAGGAAAGTGTGTCCGGCCAAAGGGGATCGAGCGTGTTGGAATATGTGGTGCACCCCTGCAGGGAAGTTTGTCTATTCGAAGAGCCGTGATCCTTGGTAACAGGACGACCCGGAGTTGTACCTTGACCTTATGACAACTAGAACCGGATACTTAATAAAACACACCCTTCCAGGTGCCAGATATAACCCGGTGATCGCTCTCACACAGGGCGACGAGGGGAGGATCGCCGGGTAGGATTATGCTATGCGATGATACTTGGTGAACTTACCATCTACTCTCTTCTACATGCTGCAAGATGGAGGCTGCTAGAAGCGTAGTCTTCGATAGGACTAGCTATCCCCCTCTTATTCTGGCATTCTGCAGTTCAGTCCACATATACTACCCATTTTCATTGATACCAATGTATATGTAGTGTAGATCCTTGCTTGCGAGTATTTTGGATGAGTACTCACGGTTGCTTTTCTCCCTCTATTCCCCCTTTCCATTCTTCTCGGTTGTCGCAACCAGATGCTGGAACCTAGGAGTCAGACGCTACCTTCGATGACTCCTACTATACCGAGGGTGCCTACTACTACATGCAGGCCGGCACCGATGGCCAGGAGTAGTTTAGGAGGATCCCAGGCAGGAGGCTTGCGCCTCTTTCGATCTGTATCCCAGTTTGTGATAGCCATCTTATGGCACCTTGCTTAACTTATGTCTGTACTCAGATATTATTGCTTACGCTGACTCGTCTATGATCGAGCACTTGTATTAGAGCCCTTGAGGCCCCTGGCTTGTATTATGATGCTTGTATGACTTATTTTTTATTTTAGAGTTGTGTTGTGATATCTTCCTGTGAGTCCCTGATCTTGATCGTACAAGTTTGCGTGTATGATTAGTGTACGATTGAATCGGGGGCGTCACAGTTGCATGGCTCCATCTGTGGCCTGGTACGGCCCATCTTCAGCACCAGCAGCAAAAGACCCTCGCGAGGGACCAAGCCTCGTGAGGCGGACGATGTCAAGACCTCCAGGAGGAGCCCCCAAGGAGCGGAGATTTCTATGCAAGCCCTCACCTCGTGCGGTTCGGATGACGGCAGCCATGACGACCAAGGCCAGTCGGGCGCCAGCGGGCACAGAGCAGCAGGTTTCCTCTTTGGTGCTAAGGAGGCAAGCGCAGGCGCGGAGTCCCGAGGAATCAAACAAAGGTTTCCCTTTCCATGCTACAAGACCAAGATCGCCAGGACGGAGGTCATCGCCGAGCCCACCACAGCATCACAACCTGAAGCTTTGCACGCGAGGACCACCTTTTGTCAGGATAAGATGTACCAGTTGTCTCCCTTCGAATTTGGCCGTTGTGGTATCCCTTCTCACCTTCATTTGGGAAGGGGACCAAGGCCACTATAAATAGAGCCAAGTCACCACCGTAGAGAAGGACCCCAGATTGGATCCATTCCATCCTCACATCCACCAGCTCACCCAAGAACACACCTCGTGAGGTTGTTCTTCCACTGTACTAGTTCATCCTCAGCCCACCTCGAGGCTAATCCACCACAAAGCAGGAGTAGGGTTTTACACTTTAAGGTGGCCCGAACCTGGGTAAACTGTTGTGTCCCGTTTCCTTCCAGTTCATCGAGCTAGGTCGTGGGATCGACGAGTTGGCAGACTGGGGAGGTTGAGTTCTTCACACGCACCCCATAGTTCGAATCTATCTAGGGTCTGCGAATCGCAGAATCCGACATTTGGCACGCCAGGTAGGGGTGTGTCGGAGCCTCTCTTCCTCCGGTCGATCCGCCCCCGTTTCGCCGTCCACGTGACTGATGCTCGTCGAGTTCGTGCTGAGCGTCGAGCCGCCCTCGCCGCCCGGACGGCGTCGCCAGGCGATGGCGCTCCTCGTCGTTCTCCGCCGCGCGCGGCCCACGAGTAGCAGGCTTCGTCGATGCATCCTTATGTGCGGTGTGATGGGCGCACCGCCACCCCGTCGCTGACTCCGGCGGCCGCTTTGTCTTCTCATGCTCGTCGCAGGCTGGCGAACGCACAGGCTGCGTTGCTCCTGCACACGAGCTCCTGCGCTATCACCCGACCGACAACTTCTACGAGGATTGGCTGGACCGCATCACCGAGCTCGTCAGCGCCACACGGGAGGCCCCCGCACCGCCCCGCTCGCTGCCACCTCCACCGCCTCTTGCGGGCGACGTAGCACACGGTGCGCCTCCTCCACCCCCCAGGCAAGACGTCGTCCCTGAGCCAAGGTGCGAGGCTCCACGGCACGACCCGCCACGCAGGGCGCCGGTGCGCAACGGGGAGAGCTACCAGGTGGTGAAGTGGCCCCAAGGAGAGGCACGCACGCTCCCAGCGCCGCCACGTCAAGACCGGGCGCCGCCAGAGGCGGTGATGCACGAGCACCAAGATCAGGCTCCACCTCCACGGCAGGTTCCCTTGACAACGGCAGGATGCCGCGCGTTCACCCCGGAGCTGCGCCGCGTCGTCTGGCCACGGAAGTTCAAGCCCGACTTGCCTCCGCACTACGACAGCACCCCCGACCCTGCTGAGGTCCTGCAGCTGTACAAGTTGAGCATTGAGGTGGCCAACGGCGATGAGAAGGTCATGGTGTCGGTGTACAAAAGTATGGGCTCTCCTTTTGACCCCTTTACTTGTGCACGAGCAATCAGAGCCACGTGCCACGGCCACACCTAGCAGGGCAGAGGAGGGAAGCCGGAGAGAAGTCGAAGCACAAGATAACCAAGGCAACGCCAAGACCAGGAACACAAAGAGCAAGAGGGCGAGGTGGACTCCCCAGGCAAGGCCCTTGCCGGGGCGGCCTCCGCGGCCCCGGCAAGAGCCTTACCGGGGCAACTTGCCCAACGCCAGCAGAGCGAGCCACCCTTGAGCCCAAGGTTTCCAAACGCCGTCAACAACTACATTGGAGCCAGGGCTCGGGAGGCACCTCCGTGGTGGCGTGCAGATCTTTGTCAAGATCATCGACACACAAGATCAGATGAGGACCAGAAGACGACGACCCTCGGCGGGATCCTAGCCAAGGAATCCACAAGACCCACGACATGGTCCTTGCCAGGGACGACCACGATGCCGCGGCAAGACCCTTGTCGGGCCCCCGACAAGGCCCTTGCCGAAGACACCAGTGGGGCCGTATCCAGGCCCGCGTCTGCCAAAGATGCCACCGCCGTCCCCAAGCAGCTGCTAGACCAACCAGCTGGGCAGGCACCTGCGTGGCGACAGGCGGCCTCCACACCAACCCAGCAAGCACCTGCGTGGTGGCATGCAAATCTTCGTGAAGACTCCACCACCGCGCCACCTCAGCTACCTGCCTACCTACATGGCACCACATGCATCGCTGGCCTGGGCACGTGTCGAAGCGAGACGGGGTGGCGACGGACGGGACGGGCCCCGTTGCCGTCCCCGATAAAGCAAGGCGACACCTAAGCGACGCATTAAATGCGTCTTGTCCCGTAATACCGAGTGATAAGCTCGCGCACTGTACACCTTTCCACCTCCTGTGTGCCAGTATGGCGACCCCTTTTGCCTATAAAAGGAGGCCCGAGGCGACCAGGAGAAGGATTCGGCTTTTTTTGACTACGCATCCACCGTAGCTAGTTGGAGAGCTCAAGAACTCTCGCAAATACACACCAAAGCAGGACTAGGGTATTACGCATCCTCGCGGCCCGAACCTGGGTAAACGAACTGTGTTCTGACTCCTAAACCTGCTCTTCTCACAACCCCGCGCCCCGTCAACCGTAGTAGGGATTCCTGTGATCCCATAGGTGTCGTTTCCCCGACATCTTTGGCGCGCCAGGTAGGGGGCGCAGTTGAGAGAATCTTGTTTAGCAGCTGGTTTAGCAGTTCTTCGTCGCCATGTTTTCCAAGGAAGAAGACAACCGAACGGGCGACATCGTCTGCGAACGCGAAGGGCACCCGCGGGGCGACAGGAAAGCTAAGTCATGCCGAACTTTAAATATTTCCTTTTTATATAAGGTTATTCCCCTCGGAAATCTTGTTCTTTGTATGAAAAACCTACACGCAATGGGGCCTTCCCGCTATTGGCAACGCCCTTACTCTGTTTCGAGTCCGCTCAACAACTTAAGCGGCCGCGCCGAGAACGGCAGGGTAGCCTTCCGCAATTGGTAACGCCCTCGATTCTGACTCGAGTCAAGCTCGATATTTCGAGCGGCCGCGTTGAGAGCGATAAGGTGGTTTGCCTGGTAGCAAGCACACCCGGCGGGGTCTCGAGGATCCATCCTCGAGGCACCGCGGCTTGGGTATACGCGCCGGCAAGCCTACCCGATTAACGTAGGGTGAACATACAAAGGAGGGATTGAACAGGAAAATAACATGCATCATCTCAAAAATACTGTAGAGTTATATTACATCAATTGTTGATGCGGTTCTAACTAAAGATAGAAATTGTCTTGGTCATGAACCTGTAGCGACGATCAGAAACGGGGTGCCTAGTCCCGGCGTTGACCCTCTACCCTCTCGATTCCATCGATGCCGCTGATGACGGGCTCAATACGCTCACTGAGCGGCGCAAGGTCCACACCCTCCGGCAAGCTCTCCAGCGCAGCGTCGAAGTCGAGGTTGGGATTTCAGTATGCCACCTTGGTGAGAACCTTGGTCATGGCACCCCGGCAAAGCCTCCGGGCCTCATTGGCCAGGAAAGTCGCCTTGGTGGAGCAGAAATGCTCCAGGGCTCCAAGAACACCCTCGAAGAATAGGGTCAGCCTGGCGTTGGGAGTCGTGCTGCGATCTGGGGCGTACCTCACGTTTGGCATCCCCATGGTGGCCAGCTGCGTGGTGATCCTGCCGGTGACTTCTTCGAGGCGGCAGATCCAGGATTCTCACCATCCACAAAATCCCTGTGGTTAGCGGCTTCGTTCTTCCGCTGCTGCTTCTCGGCCTCCAGATCCTTGGCCAGGGTCCCCTCCCGGGCCTAGGCCTCCGACAGCATCCCCTCGAGACCCTCCAACTTCAGCTTGAGGTCCTTGATGGAGTTGTTGGCCTCGGAAAGCTGCCCGGCCCTGCTGACGGCCGCGCCCTGCGCCTCCATCAGGGCGCCGTTGAGCGTGTCCTTCTCGTTGGACAGCTACAGGGCCTGGCCCTTCAGCTCGTCCTGCTCCACCTACAGCTCCTTCACCCTGTCGGCATGAACCAGAGCCTGGGCATCAAGTGCCTCTTTGTGCCTCTGCTCCAGCTCCTGGGTCCGCTGCACGACGAGCTTCTCCACCTCCTCATCCTTGCCGCGGAGCGTTACGGCAAGCTTCTCCTCACGCGCGGCAAGGTCCTCCTCCTGGGAGTTCAGCGCGGCCTGGTGTTGTGTTCGAGCGGCCTCGGCTGCAGCGGCCAAGTTCTCCGCCATCTCCTGGGCCTTCTCGATGTCGGCCCGCTTCATGGTGAGCTCCACCTCGCGCATGGCCAGCTCGCCCTGGGCGGCCTTCAGCTCCTCGCAAGCCTGGCGAAACCAAGTTTGCGCCTCGGCGACGCGTCCCTTGAGGTCCGCCTCCGCCTTGTCCACCGTTGCCATCCTGGACTTGGCCTTGTCCAGGCGGGCGCAGTGGAGCGCCTGGAGCTTCCGGAAGCTGGCGCCCATGGCCTGGAGAAGCCGCTCCTCCCGAGAACCGTCGCCACCAGCGCTCGGCTCGTCAACAACCTCGAGCCCGGCGGCGGCAAGCACCTCTTCGTCGAACACCTCTCCCTCGATGGGCGCCCTGGAGCTCGACGACCCTTGGAGGTGGACGAAAAGGTCGCCGCTCACCCTCAGATACCTGCCGGAACCAGAGGCAGTGGAGGAGGAAGGCTGGTCATTAACCACCTCCTCCTCGGCAGCGGCCTTGCCGGCCTCCCCGGTAGGCCCCTTGGCAGCGTCCTCAGCAGCGCCCTAGGAGGCCTCCTCCGCGGCGATCTTCTCGGCCTCCGCCTTGGCGGCCTTGGCGACATGCTCGATGACAGTGTATATGTCCTCCTGGTCCGCCGACGGGGGATCTGGATACCAAGAAGGGGATGAGGCGAAGCCAAGACCAAGATTCAGAAAGAACAGAAAAAAGAACAGGGACGGAAGGCGAGTGACTTACCCGTGCCGGGCTGGGAAGCAGAGTTCCCCTCCCCGCCAACATTTGGCGCCGAGGCGAAGCCACCAGCGCTGGGGTTCTCCTCCTCCTCCTCCCTGTGCATGGGCTCGGTGCTTGGCGCCCTTGCCGGGGATGCCCCTTGGGGCGGCGTGGTTGGTGGGGGCGGCGTGTTAGGGGTAGCCCTCTGTGGCTCCTCCTGCTGCTGTCCTCCTCCTACAACCACGGCAAGGTCAGCACCAAGAGATCGTGCCCCCAACACACGTCGACGAGGGGTGAGTGGTGAACTTACGTTGGGGGCTGTGCCGGGGGCTGCTATCCGGGCTGCTCAACACCACCAGCAGTGTACCGGAAATCCCTGCCGGGGGCTGCCGCTCGCCGAAGCCCTGGCCCTCTTCACCCTTTGGGCCAGTGTCTCTGCATCCCTGTGAAATGAAGATGAATCAAGATAAGTGGCAAGATCCGAGGAGACAGAGATGACAGAAAGGGACAAGATACTTACTCGTCCTCCACCTCCTCCTCTACTGCTTTCCTCTTCCTCCTTGGGCTAAGGGACCCAAAGTCAAAGGTGACCTCCGTGTCAACGTCTGCCGGAGGAGGGGAGGAGGGCGGAGTCTGGACGCGCTTGGATGAAGAAGAGGCAGATGCTTTCTCATTCGCCACCGCGGCCTTCACCGATTTCTTCGTAGCCGCGGCCCTCATTTGGCGCGCGGACGCCTCCTGAGCTTGCCGGGGCTACTCGACCCTGATGGGCCAAACTGGCTCGCCAGAGGTGGCCCGCCATAGGACTCTCCCTCTCCCCGTGGCCGGAGGGTCGACCGCCTCGGCCTCCTCCGACGACGACTCGTCGACCACATCTTCGACAAGAGGGGCCCGGGTGCCGGCGCTGCTGGCCTCCCCAGCGGGCTCCGCCCACTGGGCAAGCTCCTTCTCCTCCGCGGCCGCCGCGGCCTCGTCCTCTACGCCGCCAGCACTGCCGGCTTGCCTGGCAAGCTCCGCCTCCACCGCCCTGGCGGCGATATAGTCCAGCTCTGCCTGAGTGGTGTCCTGGATAAGCAGCGGCTCGTTGCGGACGTACACCTCTGCCAAGCTGTCAAAGAACTCATGCACCTGCTCCTCCGGCGGCGGGGCCTAGTTTTGGATGGGACCGTGCATGTTGTAGTCCGGCATCATGGCGATGATGTCGGTCTGGCGCGAGTTGTTGCTCAGCGGCACCACCCCCACCGGCTGAAGGAAATATGCCCTAGAGGCAATAATAAAGTTATTATTTATTTCCTTATTTCATGATAAATGTTTATTATTCATGCTAGAATTGTATTAACCGGAAACGTAATACTTGTGTGAATACATAGACAAACAGAGTGTCACTAGTATGCCTCTACTTGACTAGCTCGTTAATCAAAGATGGTTATGTTTCCTAGCCATTGACATGGGTTGTCATTTGATTAACGGGGTCACATCATTAGGAGAATGATGTGATTGACTTGCCCATTTCGTTAGCTTAGCACTCGATCGTTTAGTAAGTTGCTATTGCTTTCTTCATGACTTATACATGTTCCTATGACTATGAGATTATGCAACTTCCGTTTACCGAAGGAACACTTTGTGTGCTACCAAACGTCACAACGTAACTGGGTGATTATAAAGGTGCTCTACAGGTGTCTCCGAAGGTACTTGTTGGGTTGGCGTATTTCGAGATTAGGATTTGTCACTCCGATTGTCGGAGAGGTATCTCTGGGCCCACTCGGTAATGCACATCACTTAAAGCCTTGCAAGCATTGCAACTAATGAGTTAGTTGCGGGAAGATGTATTACGGAACGAGTAAAGAGACTTGCCGGTAACGAGACTGAACTAGGTATTGAGATACCGACGATCGAATCTCGGGCAAGTAACATACCGATGACAAAGGGAACAACGTATGTTGTTATGCGGTCTGACTGATAAAATCTTTGTAGAATATGTGGGAACCAATATGAGCATCCAGGTTCCGCTATTGGTTATTGACCGGAGACGTGTCTCGGTCATGTCTACATAGTTCTCGAACCCGTAGGGTCCGCACGCTCAAAGTTTCGATGACAGTTATATTATGAGTTTGTGAGTTTTGATGTACCGAAGGTTGTTCGGAGTCCCGGATCTGATCACGGACATAACGAGGAGTCTCGAAATGGTCGAGACATGAAGATTGATATATTGGATGACTATATTCGGACACCGGAATGGTTCCGGGGGTTATCGGATATATACCGGAGTACCGGGGGGTTACCGGAACCCCCCGGAGGCTATTGGGCCTCATGGGCCCAACTGGTGGAAGAGGAGAGGCGGCCAAGGGGCAGCCGCGCGCCCCTCCCCCCAAGTACGAATTGGACAAGGAGGGGGGGCGGCGCCCCCCCCCTTTCCTTTCCCCCTCTCTCCTTCCCTCTCCTCTCCTAGTCCAACAAGGAAAAGGGAGGGAGTCCTACTCCCGGTGGGAGTAGGACTCCTCCTGGCGCGCCCCTCCTGGCCGGCCGAACCTCCCCCCTTGCTCCTTTATATACGGGGGCAGGGGGGCACCCTAGAGACAACAATTGATTTGATCTTTTAGCCGTGTGCGGTGCCCCCCTCCACCATAGTCCACCTCGATAATACTGTAGCGGTGCTTATTCGAAGCCCTGCATCGGTAGAACATCATCATCGTCACCACGCCGTCGTGCTGACGAAACTCTCCCTCAACACTCAGCTGGATCAGAGTTCGAGGGACGTCATCGGGCTAAACGTGTGCTGAAGTCGGAGGTGCCGTGCGTTTGGTACTTGATCGGTCGGATCATGAAGACGTACGACTACATCAACCGTGTTGTGCTAACGCTTCCGCTTTCGGTCTACGAGGGTACGTGGACAACACTCTCCCCACTCGTTGCTATGCATCACCATGATCTTGCATGTGCGTCAGAATTTTTTTGAAATTACTACGTTCCCCAACAGCGGCATCCGAGCCTGGTTTTATGCGTAGATGTGATATGCATGAGTAGAACACAAGTGAGTTGTGGGCGATATAAGTCATACTGCTTACCAGCATGTCATACTTTGGTTCGGCGGTATTGTTGGATGAAGCGGCCCAGACCGACATTACGCGTACGCTTACACGAGACTGGTTCTACCGATGTGCTTTGCACACAGGGGGCTGGCGGGTGTCAGTTTCTCCAACTTTAGTTGAACCGAGTGTGGCTACGCCCGGTCCTTGCGAAGGTTAAAACAGCACCAACTTGACAAACTATCGTTGTGGTTTGGATGCATAGGTAAGAACGGTTCTTGCGAAGCCCATAGCAGCCACGTAAAATTTGCAACAACAAAGTAGAGGACGTCTAACTTGTTTTTGCAGGGCATGTTGTGATATGATATGGTCAAGACATGATGCTAAATTTTATTGTATGAGATGATCATGTTTTGTAACCGAGTTATCGGCAACTGGCAGGAGCCATATGGTTGTCGCTTTATTGTATGCAATGCAATCGCCCTGTATTGCTTTACTTTATCACTAAGCGGTAGAGATAGTCGTAGAAGCATAAGATTGGCGAGACGACAACGATGCTACGATGGAGATCAAGGTGTCGCACCGGTGACGATGGTGATCATGACGGTGCTTCGGAGATGGAGATCACAAGTACAAGATGATGATGGCCATATCATATCACTTATATTGATTGCATGTGATGTTTATCTTTTATGCATCTTATCTTGCTTTGATTGACAGTAGCATTATAAGACGATCCCTCACTAAATTATAAAAGTATAAGTGTTCTCCGTGAGTATGCACCGTTGCGAAAGTTCTTCGTGCTGAGACACCACGTGATGATCGGGTGTGATAGGCTCTACGTTCAAATACAACGGGTGCAAAACAGTTGCACACGCGGAATACTCAGGTTAAGCTTGACTAGCCTAGCATATAACAGATATGGCGTCAGAACACGGAGACCGAAAGGTCGAGCGTTAATCATATAGTAGATATGATCAACATAGTGATGTTCACCGTTGAAACTACTCCATCTCACGTGATGATCGGACATGGTTTAGTTGATTTGGATCACGTGATCACTTAGAGGATTAGAGGGATGTCTATCTAAGTGGGAGTTCTTAAGTAATATGATTAATTGAACTTTAATTTATCATGAACTTAGTCTTGGTAGTATTAGCATATCTATGTTGTAGATCAATAGCTCGCGTTGTTGCTTCCCTATGTTTTATATATGTTCCTAGAGAAAACTAAGTTGAAAGATGTTAGTAGCAATGATGTGGATTGGATCCGTTATCTAAGGTTTATCCTCATTGCTGCACAGAAGAATTATGTCCTTGATGCACCGCTAGGTGACAGACCTATTGCAGGAGCAGATGCAGACGTTATGAACGTTTGGCTAGCTCAATATGATGACTACTTGATAGTTTAGTGCACCATGCTTAACGGCTTAGAATCGGGACTTCAAAGACGTTTTGAACGTCATGGACCATATGAGATGTTCCAGGAGTTGAAGTTAATATTTCAAGCAAATACCCGAGTTGAGAGATATGAAGTCTCCAACAAGTTCTATAGCTAAAAGATGGAGGAGAATAGCTCAAGCAGTGAGCATCTACTCAGATTGTCTGGGTACTACAATCGCTTGAATCAAGTGGGAGTTAATCTTCCAGATAAAATAGTGATTGACAGAATTCTCTAGTCACCATCACCAAGTTAGTAAAACTTCATGATGAACTATAATATGCAAGGGATGACGAAAGTAATTCCCAAGCTCTTCGTGATGCTGAAATCGACGAAGGTAGAAATCAAGAAAAACATCAAGTGTTGATGGTTAACAAGACCACTAGTTTCAAGAAAAGGGCAAAGGGAAGAAGGGGAACTTCAAGAAGAACGGCAAGCAAGTTGCTGCTCAAGTGAAGAAGCCCAAGTCTGGACCTAAGCCTGAGACTGAGTGCTTCTACTGCAAAGGGACTAGTCACTGGAAGGGGAACTGCCCCAAGTATTTGGTGGATAAGAAGGATGGCAAAGTGAACAAAGTTATATTTGATATACATGTTATTGATGTGTACTTTACTAGTGTTTATAGCAATCCCTTGGTATTTGATACTGGTTCAGTTGCTAAGAGTAGTAACTCAAAACGGGAGTTGCAGAAGGAACAGAAACTAGTTAAGGGCGAGGTGACGATGTGTGTTGGAAGTAGTTCCAAGATTGATATGATCATCATCGCACACTCCCTATACTTTCGGGATTAGCGTTGAACCTAAATAAGTGTTATTTGGTGTTTGCGTTGAGCATGAATATGATTTGATCATGTTTATTGCAATACGATTATTCATTTAAGTTAGAGAATAATTGTTGTTCTGTTTACATGAATAAAACCTTCTATGGTCATACACCCAACAAAAATGGTTTGTTGGATCTCGATCGTAGTGATACACATATTCATAATATTGAAGCCAAAAGATGCAAAGTTAATAATGATAGTGCAACTTATTTGTGGCACTACCGTTTAGGTCATATTGGTGTAAAGCGCATGAAGAAACTCCATGCTGATGGAATTTTGGAATCACTTCATTATGAATCACTTGATGCTTGCGAACCATGCCTTATGGGCAAGATGACTAAAACTCTGTTCTCCGGAACAATGGAACAAGCAACTGACTTATTGGAAATAATACATACTGATGTATGCAATCCGATGAGTGTTGAGGCTCGCGGCGGGTATCATTATTTTCTGACCTTCACAGATGATTTGAGCAGATATGGGTATATCTACTTGATGAAACACAAGTCTGAAACATTTGAAAAGTTCAAAGAATTTCAGAGTGAAGTGGAGAATCATCATAACAAAAATAAAAGTTTCTACGATATGATCGCAGAGGTAAAATATTTGAGTTACAAGTTTGGCCTTCAATTAAAACAATGTGGAATAGTTTCACAAACTCATGCCACCTGGAACACCACAGCATAATGGTGTGCCCAAACGTCATAACTGTACTTTACTGGATATAGTGCAATCTATGATGTCTCTTATAGATTTACCACTATCGTTCTGGGGTTATGCATTAGAGACAGCAGCATTCACATTAAATAGGGCACCATCAAAATCCGTTGAGACGACGCCTTATGAACTGTGGTTTGGCAAGAAACCAAAGTTGTCATTTCTTAAAGTTTGGGGCAGCGATGCTTATGTGAAAAGCTTCAACCTGATAAGCTCGAACGCAAATCAGAGAAATGTGTCTTCATAGGATACCCAAAGGAGACTATTGGGTACACCTTCTATCACAGATCCGAAGGCAAGAATTTTGTTGCTAAATTCGGAATCTCTCTGGAAAAGGAGTTTCTCTCGAAAGAAGTGAGTGGGAGGAAAGTATAACTTGATGAGGTAACTGTACCTGCTCCCTTATTGAAAAGTAGTTCATCGTAGAAACCGGTTTCTGCGACACCTACACCAATTAGTGAGGAAGTTAATGATGATGATCATGAAACTTCAGATCAAGTTATTACTGAACCTCGTAGGTCAACCAGAGTAAGATCCGCACCAGAGTGGTACGGTAATCCTGTTCTGGAAGTTATGTTACTAGACCATGACGAACCTACGAACTATGAAGAAGCAATGGTGAGCCCAGTTTCCGCGAAATGGCTTGAGGCCATGAAATCTGAGATGGGATCCATGTATGAGAACAAAGTGTGGACTTTGGTTGACTTGCCCGATGATCGGCAAGCCATAGAAAATAAATGGACCTTCAAGAGGAAGACGGACGCTAATAGTAGTCTTACTATCTACAAAGCTAGAATTGTCGCAAAAAGGTTTTCGACAAGTTCAAGGTGTTGACTACGATGAGATTTTCTCACTCGTAGAGATGCTTAAGTCTGTTCGAATCATGTTAGAAATTGCCGCATTTTATGAAATCTGGCAAATGGATAAACAAAACTGCATTCCTTAATGGATTTATTAAAGAAGAGTTGTATATGATGCAACCAGAAGGTTTTGTCAATCCTAAGGGTGCTAAAAATATGCAAGCTCCAGCGATCCATCTATGGACTAGTGCAAGCATCTCAGAGTTGGAATATACGCTTTGATGAGTTACTCAAAGCATATAGTTTTATACAGACTTGCGGTGAAGCCTGTATTTACAAGAAAGTGAGTGGGAGCACTACAACATTTCTGGTAAGTATATGTGAATGACATATTGTTGATTGGAAATAATGTAGAATTATTCTGCAAAGCATAAAGGAGTGTTTGAGAGGAGTTTTTCAAAGAAAGACCTCGGTGAAGCTACTTACATATTGAGCATCAAGATCTATAGAGATAGATCAAAATGCTTGATAAGTTTTTTCAATGAGTACATACCTTGACAAGATTTTGAAGTAGTTCAAAATGGAACAGTCAAAGAAAGAGTTCTTACCTGTATTACAAGGTGTGAAATTGAGTAAGACTCAAAGCCCGACCACGGCAGAAGATAGAAAGAGAATGAAAGTCATTCCCTATGCCTCAGCCATAGGTTCTATAAAGTATGCCATGCTGTGTACCAGATCTATTGTATACCCTACACTAATTTTGGCAAGGGAGTGCAATAGTGGTCTAGGAGTAGATCACTGGACAGCGGTCAAAATTATCCTTAGTGGAATAAGGATATGTTTCTCGATTATGGAGGTGACAAAAAGGTTCGTCGTAAAGGGTTATGTCGATGCAAGTTTTGACACTGATCCAGATGACTCTAAGTCTTCATCTGGATACATATTGAAAGTGGGAGCAATTAGCTAAAGTAGCTCCGTGCAGAGCATTGTAACATAGAAATTTGCAAAATACATACGGATCTGAATATGGCAAACCCGTTGACTAAACTTCTCTCACAAGCAAAACATGGTCACACCTTAGTACTCTTTGGGTGTTAATCACATAGCGATGTGAACTAGAATATTGATTCTAGTAAACCCTTTGGGTGTTGGTCACATGACGATGTGAACTATGGGTGTTAATCACATGGTGATGTGAACTATTGATGTTAAATCACATGGCGATGTGATCTAGATTATTGACTCTAGTGCAAGTGGGAGACTGAAGGAAATATGCCCTAGAGGCAATAATAAAGTTATTATTTATTTCCTTATTTCATGATAAATGTTTATTATTCATGCTAGAATTGTATTAACCGGAAACATAATACATGTGTGAATACATAGACAAACATAGTGTCACTAGTATGCCTCTACTTGACTAGCTTGTTAATCAAAGATTGTTAAGTTTCCTAACCATAGACATGAGTTGTCATTTGATTGACGGGATCACACCAATAGGAGAATGATGTGATTGACTTGACCCATTCTGTTAGCTTAGCACTCGATCGTTTAGTAAGTTGCTATTGCTTTCTTCATGACTTATACATGTTCCTATGACTATGAGATTATGCAACTCCCGTTTACCACAGGAACACTTTGTGTGCTACCAAACGTCACAACATAACTGGGTGATTATAAAGGTGCTCTACAGGTGTCTCCGAAGGTACTTGTTGGGTTGGCGTATTTCAAGATTAGGATTTGTCACTCCGATTGTCGGAGAGGTATCTCTGGGCCCACTCGGTAATGCACATCACTTAAAGCCTTGCAAGCATTGCAACTAATGAGTTAGTTGCGGGAAGATGTATTACGGAACGAGTAAAGAGACTTGCCGGTAACGAGATTGAACTAGGTATTGAGATACCGACGATCGAATCTCGGGCAAGTAACATACCGATGACAAAGGGAACAACGTATGTTGTTATGCGGTCTGACCGATAAAGATCTTCATAGAATATGTGGGAGCCAATATGAGCATCCAGGTTCCGCTATTGGTTATTGACTGGAGACGTGTCTCGGTCATGTCTACATAGTTCTCGAACCCGTACGGTCCGCATGCTTAATGTTACGATGACAGTTAAATTATGAGTTTATGAGTTTTGATGTACCGAAGGTTGTTCGGAGTCCCGGATGTGATCACGGACATAACGAGGAGTCTCGAAATGGTCGAGACATGAAGATTGATATATTGGATGACTATATTCGGTCACCGGAATGGTTTCGGGGGTTATCGGATATATACCGGAGTACCGGGGGGTTACCGGAACCCCCCCCGGAGGCTATTGGGCCTCATGGGCCAAATTGGTGGAAGAGGAGAGGCGGCCAAGGGGCAGCCGCGCGCCCCTCCCCCCCCCCCAAGTACGAATTGCACAAGGAGGAGGGCGGCGCCCCCCCCCTTTCCTTTCCCCCTCTCTCCTTCCCTCTCCTCTCCTAGTCCAACAAGGAAAAGGGAGGGAGTCCTACTCCCGGTGGGAGTAGGACTCCTCCTGGCGCGCCCCTCCTGGCCGGCTGCACCTCCCCCCTCTTGCTCCTTTATATACGGGGGCAGGGGGGCACCCTAGAGACAACAATTGATTTGATCTTTTAGCCGTGTGCGGTGCCCCCCTCCACCATAGTCCACCTCGATAATACTGTAGCACTGCTTAGGCGAAGCCCTGCGTTGGTAGAAGATCATCATCGTCACCACGCCGTCGTGCTGACGAAACTCTCCCTCAACACTCGGCTGGATCAGAGTTCGAGGGACGTCATCGGGCGGAACGTGTGCTACACTCGGAGGTGCCGTGCATTCGGTACTTGATCGGTCGGATCGTGAAGATGTACGACTACATCAACTGCGTTGTGCTAACGCTTCCGCTTTCGGTCTACGAGGGTACGTGGACAACACTCTCCCCTCTCGTTGCTATGCATCACCATAATCTTGCGTGTGCGTAGGAAATTTTTTGAAATTACTACGTTCCCCAATACCGGCAACCCAAACAAGGGCCCCTTGACGACCTTGCCGGCCTTCGCTGCCTTGCCGGACCTCTCGGCCCAGCCTTCGCGGTTCACGTCGAGCTGAAAGATCCGCTGGCAGAAGTGTAACACCCCGCATGTAACTTGCCATATTTGTAACTCCGACTCTTGCCATTTCCGGCTATGTGTTTTGTTTTTTCCTCCGTTGTCGGGTTTTTGTCTTTCGTTTTGTATTTTGTCATGTCATGCATTTTCATATCATGTCATCATGTGCATTGCATTCGCATACGTGTTCGTCTCATGCATCCGAGCATTTTCCCCGTTGTCCGTTTTCCAATCCGGCGCTCCTATCTCCTCCGGTGCACCCCTCTTGTTTTCTTTCGTGTGCGTGTGTCAAACTTTCTCGGAATGGACCGAGGCTTGTCAAGTGGTCTTAATATACCACCCGGAGTCTACCGGTCAAGTTTCGTTCCATTCGGAGGTCGTTTGGTACTCCAACGGTTAACCGGGCCTCCGCAATGTCCATTTGAGTATCCAGCAAAAACCCCCTCCAAAACCAGCCCAAAGCCCACCAAACTCTCTTCCATGCTCTAGGTCGTTCGATCACGATCGTGTGGGCGAAAACCGCACCTCATTTGGAGTCTCCTAGCCC
>NC_057805.1:163010774-163020276 GCF_018294505.1 Triticum aestivum
GCCCCGCCGCCGCGCGCTCCCTCCGGCGCCGCCCCGCCGGCGACCGGCGCCTGCCCTCCTCCGGCTCGCCGCCTCCTCCCTCCGCCAAAGGCCCCGCCGGCCTCTCTCCTCCTCCCGCCGGTGAGCCTCCCGCCGGAGTCCCGAGCCCGTCGAGGAGCTCCCCGATCTGGATCTCGCTCGGCGCGTTGACTTCTCCCGAAACCCTAGTTTTTTTCCGCTAAGTCCTCATTTATTCTCAGCAAGTGCCTATGTTCCCGATGCCGTAACTTCTTGCATGTAGCTCTGATTCACGCGTATAATATGTCTAATTGTTCGCCTCATGATGCTCTTCATTTTGTTCAATTGCATCATGTTCATTAGAGGTCATCCTGATGCCCAAATCTTCGTTGGAAGAAGGCTAGTTGCTGTTAATCTCTGGTTCTTATCAGAACTTGGAGATTTGTCATTTTTGTATCATTTAATCTGTGCATCTTTTGAGCATGAGCTCTACATGTGTTTTGAAGTATGCCATGCCATCTTTCCAGTGATATAGTCCATGTATTTTTGTGGTCTTTGTGGTGACTAGCACAAGCATGCAAAGTAGGCCCCGTAATATTTCTGATTTCAGGGACTTGGTGATTTCTCTAAGTCCTTGTCTGCTGTAATTTTGTTGCCATATTAACTTGATGCTAGAGAGAGATCCATGCATATTTTGGAGATGTTCAGTAAGGTTGTTTTGTAGCTATAGTTTTAATTGACACATTCATGCAATTTTTTGCAATTTTAGAGTACCATAGCATGACTCAATCTTGCTCTACTTTTGCTATAAAATATTTCCGGCAATTTTAGAGTACCATAGCATGACATGCATTTTTGCCAAGCTTATTGTAGTTGATCCATACATGCTATGCAATTGTTCTTGCCATGGATAGCTTCATAAACATGCCATATTGCTGTAGGTATGCTTGGTTTTTCATGCATTGCTCTGTAGTGAGTGCATCAAGCTCATAAAGAGGCCTACATATTAATATTTATGCCATGCTCTGTTTTTCGGCTAAGTCTGAAACCTGATAACGAAACTTGCTATGTTTACATGCTTGCCATCATTTCTTCTGGTCCTTTTTGGCTTATGGTCAGTAAGGGACTTTTGTCATGTGCATTTAGTAGAACACTACCATGCCTTGTTTTGCTATGTTAAGTTCCTGTAGCATGTTTATTTCGTGCTCTGAACATTGCTACCTGATGCTGATTTCTGCCATGTCCAGTTTTTCACAAAGTCTGTGAACCTGTAATCTTTTGCACTTTTGCCATGCTTGTTTGAGCTTGATATGTTATGAACTAGCAGTAGCTCAGTGTTCATCTTTTGTCAAGCATCTCCTGTAGATTACTGCAATGTGCTTTGTTGCTATGTCGGGGTGCTGTAGCATTGTTGCTTGTTGCATTTTAAGTGCTATCTTGCTGTTTATCGCAGATTATTGCCATTCTTGTTTTGCTTGCCATTTGCAAACCGTGCATCCGATTCCGGTGATCTTTATATCGATTTCGACCGAAATCATCTCATCTTTCCAGTGGCATGCTTGGTTTGTCAAGTTACTGCCATGTTCATCATTTTCCTTCCGGAGCACGCATATGCATCGCATATCATAACTTGCATATCATACATGTCTTGCATCATGTTGCTTGCGCATTTCTCGTTGTTGATTGTGGTTCCGTTTAATTGTGTTCTTGTCTTGGGTAGAGCCGGGAGACGAGTTCGTGAACGAGGAACCTGTCGAGTACACTTACGAGGATCAAGCTTTCGACAACTCTGAGAATCTTGCAGGCAAGATGACCACCCCTCGAAATCACTTCTATCTTTGCTATGCTAGTTGTTCGCTCTATTGCCATGCTCCGCTACCTATCACTTTCTATATCATGTCTCCTATTTTAGCCATGTCAGCCCCTAACCATCCTTTCCTAGCAAACCGTTGTTTGGCTATGTTACCGCTTTTGCTCAGCCCCTCTTATAGCGTTGCTAGTTGCAGGTGAAGTTGAAGTTTGTTCCATGTCGGAACATGGATATGTTGGGATATCACAATATATCTTATTTAATTAATGCATCTATATATTTTTGGTAAAGGGTGGAAGGCTCGGCCTTATGCCTGGTGTTTTGTTCCACTCTTGCCGCCCTAGTTACTGTTATACCGGGATTATGTTCCTTGAGTTTGCGTTCCTTACACGGTCGGGTGATTTATGGGACCCCCTTGACAGTTCGCCTTGAATAAAACTCCTCCAGCATGGCCCAACTTTGGTTTTACTATTTGCCGCCTAAGCCTTTTCCCCCGGGTTTTCGCGAGCCCGAGGGTCATCTTATTTTAACCCCCCCCCCCCCGGGCCAGTGCTCCTTCGAGTATTGGTCCGAACCGAGCAGCCTGCGGGGCCACCTCGGGGAAACTCGAGGTCTGGTTTTACTCGTAGCTTGACTTATCCGGTGTGCCCTGAGAACGAGATATGTGCAGCTCCGATCGGGATTTGTCGGCACATACGGGCGGCTTTGCTGGTCTTGTTTTACCATTGTCGAGATGTCTTGTAAACCGGGATTCCGAGACTGATCGGGTCTTTCCGGGAGAAGGTTAATCCTTCGTTGACCGTGAGAGCTTATGATGGGCTAAGTTGGGACACCCCTGCAGGGTAATATCTTTCGAAAGCCGTGCCCCGGTTATGAGGCAGATGGGAATTTGTTAATGTCCGGTTTTAGATAACTTGTCACTTGACCCAATTAAAATACACCAAGTGCGTGTGTAGCCATGATGGTCTCTTCTCGGCGGAATCCGGGAAGTGAACACGGTCTGTGTTATGTTTGACGTAAGTAAGTGTTCAGGACCTCTTCTTGGTCATTGCTAGATGACGTCCGTTCCTTTGCTTCTCTTCTCGCTCTCATTTGCGCAAGTTAGCCACCATATATGTTTTGCCGCTGTAGCTCCACCTCTTTGCACCTCTTGTCCTACAAGCTTAAATAGTCTTGATCTCGCGGGTGTGAGATTGCTGAGTCCCCGTGACTCACAGATACTTCCAACACCAGTTGCAGGTGCCGACGATGCCAGTGCAGACGATGGCGTCGATCTCAAGTGGGAGTTCGACGAGGAACGTGGTCGTTACTATGTGTCTTTTCCTGATGATCAGTAGTGGAGCCCAGTTGGGACGATCGGGGATCTAGCATTTGGGGTTGTCTTATTTTCATCTGGATTTTGACCGTAGTCGGTCTATATGTTTGTATTTTGGATGATGTATGATGATATTTATGTATTGTGTGAAGTGGCGATTGTAAGCCAACTCTTTATCCCATTCTTGTTCATTACATGGGATTGTGTGAAGATGACCCTTCTTGCGACAAAACCACTATGCGGTTATGCCTCTAAGTCGTGCCTCGACACGTGGGAGATATAGCCGCATCGTGGGCGTTAAAAGTTGGTAATCAGAGCCATCCCCGACTTAGGAGCCCCCCTGCTTGATCGAATCGCTGGCGTTGTTGAGTCTAGAACAAAAATGTTTTGAGTCTTAGGATTATATATATCGGAGAGTAGGATTCTTTTTACTCCTCAGTCCCTTCGTCGCTCTGGTGAGGTCTCCTGACGTAGAAGTTTTGACTACTCTCTCCTCAAATTTCACTAAATTTTTTTTTCGGATCACGCGGGTATCTTGGAATCGTTCCGATCGATTCGTGACGAGAACATTGTTCTTGGTGCCTCCTGTCATTTAGGGGTTGTGGCAGTGTCCCGGGGAGTTGAGCTCCGAGGTGTTGTCGTCACAATTTTATCGTTGCAGTTCTGGAATACCTGAGTTTCGCCGACATCGAGATCTCTTTTATGCAGTTGTTGGTGAGATCACCTCGACGCCACCCAGTACTGGGGCGGGAGTTCGGGAGTATTGCCATAACTTGTATAACGGATGTTTTTCGAAGGTTGAGGTAAACGATTTCCGAAGGTTTCTTGGTTATGTGTTGACGGATGGATACAGCTGGATCTAGGGATTGTTAGTTTGGGTGATATATATTTGTGTCCCCTGTATCCCTACACCAGATTGCATAACCAGAAAGTTTCGGGAGTTTATAAGTGGGAATTCAAGTAGCCTTAGGATTTCTTTCCGACAGACGCATGATATGAGATTGGGGTTCGACGTCTAGTGGTCCGCCTGTATATGGTTGATTTTACAGTGGTCTCGTTGTGTCTTAAAGAGTCCATGGCTTTGCCGACTCGGGGACGCTTCGTATGTCATGTGCACAGCCTTGTACATGATGGTGCTGTACGATTGAGCCCGTGTGGGCCCCACCACGAAAACTTCGGACGAAATTTCTATCATATGTTTGTTCCTGCTTATTCTGCAAGCCAATACTTGGTTTTATTTTGTATTGTGGTATTCGAGTTTCTTCGAATTCATATGTTCATTCCATATCTTTTTAAAGTGGCTTCTCAACTTATGGAAGTGTGATGATTTACTACGGAATTCATTCGTTCATCTTCGTTCGAATGTTTATTGTGAAGACTATATGTTGCATTTCTGTCCATTGATTCTACTTATCTTTTGTCTATCGAGAAGCTAACGGATGTCACCCTCTTCAGGATGGCTCCGCCAACGCGTCAGAATCCGGATCGAAATGAAGGGAGTCAAGCGATCCCTCCGCCACCACCTCCACCTCCGGAGGCATGGCAATCAATCATGGCAGCCACCAACGCCAATGCTCAGATGATTCTGCAACTCTTGCAAGAACGTACTCAAGGGCAAGGCAATCAAGGCAATCAATGTCAAGGCAACAATCAGTTTCACTTTGCCACTCTCAACCAGTTTCTCGCAAATCATCCCAAGTCTTTCAGCTACTGTGCCGAGGCCACGGATGCCGATGATTGGCTCGTGGACATCAACAAGCATTTTGAATGTAGCAATGTCAGGCCTGAGGACTTTGTCAAGTTCGCTTCTTTCCAGCTCAAGGACCAAGCTGCTGATTGGTTTCAGCAATACAAAGATTCCAGAGGAGGTCGTGTGATCACTTGGACTGACTTCTGTCGGGACTTCAAAGCGCACCACATTCCACAAAGTGTTGTTGAGAGCAAGCGTGAGGAGTTCCGCAATCTCAAGCAAGGAAACATGTCTGTGTATCAATACAACATTCAGTTTCAGAAACTTGCTCGCTTTGCTAAACAAGACGTTCCTGATGAGAAGAGCATGATCTATCACTTCCGAGGTGGCCTTAAAGAGGATCTGCAGTTAGCTCTCGTTCTTGTCGAGCCTACTCAGTTTGATCAATTCTACAATATGGCACTGAAGCAAGAGGCTGCTCAGCTCAAGTGTGAGGCTTCTAAGAAGAGAGTCAGAGACGCAGTTCAGTCTTCTTCTTCCTCACTTGTGTCAGCTAAGCAACAGAAGTTCTGGTTGCCTCCTCCTCCGTTTCGTCAGCCTTACCAGCAGAAGAACAAAGGTGTCCATAGTTCTTCCAACTCTTCCAACTCTGGCTATCAGAACAAGTCTCAGAATCAAGCTCCCAAGTCCAATGCTCCTTATCACCGTCCTCTCTCAGAGGTGACTTGCAACAAATGTCAGCAGAAAGGTCACTATGCTAACAAGTGCTTCAACCAGAGGCGTCTTCCTCCTCCTCCTGTCAGATCTTCCAGCAATGCAGTGGTCAAGCATAATCCAAAGTCTGCTAAGGTGAACATGATGAATGCAGCTCAAGCGGAGGAATCTACTAATGTGATAATGGGTAATCTCTCTGTTAATGATATTCCTGCAAAAGTTCTTTTTGATACTGGTGCATCGCTTTGTTTCATGTCAAGACCGTTCTTCGGCAAGCATGAATTCACTTGTTCTCATCTGAGTAAACCCATGGATGTCGTTTCTCCGGGTAAACGTTTGAGTTCTAGCATGATGGCTCCCGATGTTTCCATCAAGATGGGCGCCTATAGATTTCAGTCTTCTCCAATTGTCCTTGGTGACTCGGATATTGATCTTATTCTCGGGATGGACTGGCTTTCTAAGCACAAGGCTCAACTTGATTGTGCTGCCAGAGAAATTCAATTGACACACTCGTCTGAGGATGTGATTATTTTTGCCGCTCGTGATGAAACCATTCGGTTTTTCTCTCTCAATGAGAAGGGCGAATTGGATGCCATCTCTCAAATTCCAGTCGTTTGCGAGTATCAAGATGTCTTTCCAGAAGAGCTTCCGGGTATGCCCCCGCACCGGCCAGTTGAGTTCGTTATCGAACTAGAGCCTGGTACTGTACCCGTTTGCAAGCGTCCATACAAGCTTGGACCTAACGAGCTGAAGGAATTGAAGAAGCAGCTCGATGAACAAGAACGTCTGGGTTTGATCAGACCGAGTTCTTCTCCATGGGGTTGTGGTGTTCTTTTTGTCAAGAAGAAGGATGGCACGGACCGACTTTGTGTCGACTACCGTCCATTGAACAAGAGGACAATCAAGAACAAGTATCCACTTCCCAACATCAATGAGCTATTCGAGCAACTCAAGGGCGCTAAAGTATTCTCGAAGCTTGACCTTCGTATGGGTTATCATCAGATTCGCATTCGTGAAGAAGATATTCCCAAGACAGCATTCAGAACAAGCTTTGGTTCTTATGAATATACTGTCGTGTCTTTCGGCCTTGACAATGCTCCACCGGTGTTCTCTTGGATGATGAATTTCATCTTCAACCCCTATACCAATGAATTCGTTCTGGTGTATCTCGACGATATCTTGGTCTTCTCCAAGAATAAGCAGGATCATGCCAAACATTTGCGATTGGTGCTCGACAAGCTCAGAGAGTATCAATTCTATGCGAAGTTCTCCAAATGTGAGTTTTGGCTCGATGAAGTTCTTTTCCTTGGTCACATCATCTCCGCCAAAGGCATCGCTGTTAACCCCGAGAAGGTGTCCGCAGTTCTGGATTGGGAACCTCCTCAAAATGTCAAGCAGCTCCGCAGTTTCCTGGGTCTTGCAAGTTATTGCCGAAGATTCGTTGAGAATTTTTCCAAGATTGCAAAGCCTCTTTCCAACCTCCTACAGAAGCATGTGAAATATGTCTGGTCTCCTGAGTGTGAAGTTGCTTTCAACACTCTCAAATAGAAACTAGTCACAGCTCCTGTCTTGATTCCTCCTGATGAATCCAAGCCGTATGAAGTTTTCTGTGATGCTTCTCTCCAAGGTCTCGGTGCTGTGTTAATGCAAGAGAAGAAAGTTGTGGCCTATACCTCTCGGCAGTTGAAGCCCAACGAAAAGAACTACCCCACTCACGATCTTGAGTTGGCGGCAGTTGTCCATGCATTGGTTACATGGAGACATCTCTTGTTGGGAAGACAAGTGGACATTTTCACTGATCACAAGAGTCTCAAGTATATCTTCACTCAGCCCAACCTCAATCTCAGGCAGACTCGATGGGTCGAAATGATTCAAGAGTACAATCCGAGTATTTAATATACTACAGGCAAGGCAAATGTCATTGCAGATGCTTTAAGCAGGAAAGCGTATTGCAACAGCTTAATTCTCAAGCCGTTCCAACCGGAGCTTTGTGAAGCTTTCCGCAAGCTGAATCTCCAAGTTGTTCCTCAAGGCGTTCTTGCCAACCTCATAGTATCTCCTACTTTGGAAGATCAAATTCGTGAGGCACAACTCCTTGATGCCATGGTGAAGAAGGTGAAACATGGTATCGACAAGGGTCTTTCCAAATACAAGTGCTATCGCATTGATGACAGAGACACTTTGCTCTTCGAGGACCGGATTGTGGTTCCGAAAGGTGATCTAAGGAAAGTCATAATGAACGAGGCGCACAATTCTCTCCTTTCCATTCATCCTGGAAGTACGAAGATGTACCATGACCTCAAGCAGTCGTATTGGTGGACTCGAATGAAGCAAGAAATTGCTCAATTCGTGAATGAATGTGATGTCTGCCGAAGAGTGAAAGCAGAACACCAATGACCAGCTGGTCTCCTCCAACCTCTTGCTATTCCGGAATGGAAGTTTGATCATATCGAAATGGACTTCGTGACTGGATTTCCCAAGTCCAAGCGCGGAAATGACGCTATCTTCGTTGTCATCGACAAGCTCTCTAAAGTGGCTCATTTCCTTCCAATCAAAGAATCCATAACAGCAGCTCAGCTGGCAGAGCTCTACACCTCCAGAATTGTCTCCTTGCACGGCATTCCACAATTGATTTCTTCTGATCATGGAAGTATCTTCACCTCTAAGTTCTGGGACTCCTTCCAGAAGGCCATGGGCACTAACATTCGCTTCAGCACAGCTTTCCATCCTCAAACTAGTGGCCAAGTCGAGCGAGTCAATCAAATTCTTGAAGATATGCTCAGGGCTTGTGTCATTTCCTTTGGCATGAAATGGGAAGATTGTCTTCCTTATGCTGAATTCTCCTACAACAACAGCTTCCAAGCGAGATCGGGCAAGGCCCCATTCGAGATTCTATATGGCAGAAAGTGCCGTACTCCTCTCAATTGGTCAGAGACTGGTGAACGCCAACTTATCGGCAATGACTTAATCACTGAAGCTGAAGAAATGTGTAAAGTCATCCGTGATAATCTCAAAGCCGCGCAATCGCGTCAGAAGAGTTACTATGATAGTAAGCATCGTGATTTGGCTTTCGAGATCGGAGACCATGTCTACCTCCGCGTCTCTCCAATGAAAGGCACTCGTCGTTTCGGTATCAAAGGGAAGCTTGCCCCTAGATACGTGGGTCCTTTCAAGATCATTGGCAAAAGAGGCGACCTCGCCTATCAACTTGAACTTCCTTCCAACTTTGCGAACGTGCACGATGTGTTCCACGTGTCACAGCTCCGCAAGTGCTTCAAGACGCCTGAGCGCACTATCAACTTCGAAGAGATTGACCTTCAAGAAGATTTGTCTTATCATGAGCACCCCGTTGCTATTCTTGAAGAAACTGAGCGCAAGACTCGCAACAAGTCTATCAAATTCCTGAAAGTGAAGTGGTCGCACCATTCCGACCGGGAAGCCACCTGGGAACGCGAGGACCATCTCCGTTCCGAATATCCGGAGTTCTTTCAGTCCTAGATCTCGGGACGAGATCCTCTCGTAGTGGTGGAGTGTTGTAACACCCCGCATGTAACCTGCCATATTTGTAACTCCGACTCTTGCCATTTCCGGCTATGTGTTTTGTTTTTTCCTCCGTTGTCGGGTTTTTGTCTTTCGTTTTGTATTTTGTCATGTCATGCATTTTCATATCATGTCATCATGTGCATTGCATTCGCATACGTGTTCGTCTCATGCATCCGAGCATTTTCCCCGTTGTCCGTTTTCCAATCCGGCGCTCCTATCTCCTCCGGTGCACCCCTCTTGTTTTCTTTCGTGTGCGTGTGTCAAACTTTCTCGGAATGGACCGAGGCTTGTCAAGTGGTCTTAATATACCACCCGGAGTCTACCGGTCAAGTTTCGTTCCATTCGGAGGTCGTTTGGTACTCCAACGGTTAACCGGGCCTCCGCAATGTCCATTTGAGTATCCAGCAAAAAACCCCTCCAAAACCAGCCCAAA
>NC_057805.1:163020286-163024364 GCF_018294505.1 Triticum aestivum
GCCCCGCCGCCGCGCGCTCCCTCCGGCGCCGCCCCGCCGGCGACCGGCGCCTGCCCTCCTCCGGCTCGCCGCCTCCTCCCTCCGCCAAAGGCCCCGCCGGCCTCTCTCCTCCTCCCGCCGGTGAGCCTCCCGCCGGAGTCCCGAGCCCGTCGAGGAGCTCCCCGATCTGGATCTCGCTCGGCGCGTTGACTTCTCCCGAAACCCTAGTTTTTTTCTGCTAAGTCCTCATTTATTCTCAGCAAGTGCCTATGTTCCCGATGCCGTAACTTCTTGCATGTAGCTCCGATTCACGCGTATAATATGTCTAATTGTTCGCCTCATGATGCTCTTCATTTTGTTCAATTGCATCATGTTCATTAGAGGTCATCCTGATGCCCAAATCTTCGTTGGAAGAAGGCTAGTTGCTGTTAATCTCTGGTTCTTATCAGAACTTGGAGATTTGTCATTTTTGTATCATTTAATCTGTGCATCTTTTGAGCATGAGCTCTACATGTGTTTTGAATTATGCCATGCCATCTTTCCAGTGATATAGTCCATGTATTTTTGTGGTCTTTGTGGTGACTAGCACAAGCATGCAAAGTAGGCCCCGTAATATTTCTGATTTCAGGGACTTGGTGATTTCTCTAAGTCCTTGTCTTCTGTAATTTTGTTGCCATGTTAACTTGATGCTAGAGAGAGATCCATGCATATTTTGGAGATGTTCAGTAAGGATGTTTTGTAGCTATAGTTGTAATTGATCCATTCCTGCAATATTTTGCAATTTTAGAGTACCATAGCATGACTCAATCTTGCTCTACTTTTGCTATAAAATATTTCCGGCAGATTCTTAACATGACATGCATTTTTGCCAAGCTTATTGTAGTTGATCCATACATGCTATGCAATTGTTCTTGCCATGGATAGCTTCATAAACATGCCATCTTGCTGTAGGTATGCTTGTTTTTTCATGCATTGCTCTGTAGTGAGTGCATCAAGCTCATAAAGAGGCCTACATATTAATATTTATGCCATGCTCTGTTTTTCGGCTAAGTCTGAAACCTGATAACGAAACTTGCTATGTTTACATGCTTGCCATCATGTCTTCTGGTCCTTTTTGGCTTATGGCCAGTAAGGGACTTTTGTCATGTGCATTTAGTAGAACACTACCATGCCTTGTTTTGCTATGTTAAGTTCCTGTAGCATGTTGATTTCGTGCTCTGAACATTGCTACCTGATGCTGATTTCTGCCATGTCCAGTTTTTCACAAAGTCTGTGAACCTGTAATCTTTTGCACTTTTGCCATGCTTGTTTGAGCTTGATATGTTATGAACTAGCAGTAGCTCAGTGTTCATCTTTTGTCAAGCATCTCCTGTAGATTACTGCAATGTGCTTTGTTGCTATGTTGGGGTGCGGTAGCATTGTTGGTTGTTGCATTTTAAGTGCTATCTTGCTGTTTATCGCAGATTATTGCCATTCTTGTTTTGCTTGCCATTTGCAAACCGTGCATCCGATTCCGGTGATCTTTATATCGATTTCGACCGAAATCATCTCATCTTTCCAGTGGCATGCTTGGTTTGTCAATTTACTGCCATGTTCATCATTTTCCTTACGGAGCACGCATATGCATCGCATATCATAACTTGCATATCATACATGTCTTGCATCATGTTGCTTGCGCATTTCTCGTTGTTGATTGTGGTTCCGTTTATTTGTGTTCTTGTCTTGGGTAGAGCCGGGAGACGAGTTCGTGAACGAGGAACCTGTCGAGTACACTTACGAGGATCAAGCTTTCGACAACTCTGAGAATCTTGCAGGCAAGATGACCACCCCTCGAAATCACTTCTATCTTTGCTATGCTAGTTGTTCGCTCTATTGCCATGCTCCGCTACCTATCACTTTCTATATCATGTCTCCTATTTTAGCCATGTCAGCCCCTAACCATCCTTTCCTAGCAAACCGTTGTTTGGCTATGTTACCGCTTTTGCTCAGCCCCTCTTATAGCGTTGCTAGTTGCAGGTGAAGTTGAAGTTTGTTCCATGTCGGAACATGGATATGTTGGGATATCACAATATCTCTTATTTAATTAATGCATCTATATATTTTTGGTAAAGGGTGGAAGGCTCGGCCTTATGCCTGGTGTTTTGTTCCACTCTTGCCGCCCTAGTTACTGTTATACCGGGATTATGTTCCTTGAGTTTGCGTTCCTTACACGGTCGGGTGATTTATGGGACCCCCTTGACAGTTCGCCTTGAATAAAACTCCTCCAGCATGGCCCAAATTTGGTTTTACTATTTGCCGCCTAAGCCTTTTCCCCCGGGTTTTCGCGAGCCCGAGGGTCATCTTATTTTAACCCCCCCCGGGCCAGTGCTCCTTCGAGTGTTGGTCCGAACCGAGCAGCCTGCGGGGCCACCTCGGGGAAACTCGAGGTCTGGTTTTACTCGTAGCTTGACTTATCCGGTGTGCCCTGAGAACGAGATATGTGCAGCTCCGATCGGGATTTGTCGGCACATACGGGCGGCTTTGCTGGTCTTGTTTTACCATTGTCGAGATGTCTTGTAAACCGGGATTCCGAGACTGATCGGGTCTTTCCGGGAGAAGGTTTATCCTTCGTTGACCGTGAGAGCTTATGATGGGCTAAGTTGGGACACCCCTGCAGGGTAATATCTTTCGAAAGCCGTGCCCGCGGTTATGAGGCAGATGGGAATTTGTTAATGTCCGGTTTTAGATAACTTGTCACTTGACCCAATTAAAATACACCAAGTGCGTGTGTAGCCGTGATGGTCTCTTCTCGGCGGAATCCGGGAAGTGAACATGGTCTGTGTTATGTTTGACGTAAGTAAGTGTTCAGGACCTCTTCTTGGTCATTGCTAGATGACGTCCGTTCCTTTGCTTCTCTTCTCGCTCTCATTTGCGCAAGTTAGCCACCATATATGTTTTGCCGCTGTAGCTCCACCTCTTTGCACCTCTTGTCCTACAAGCTTAAATAGTCTTGATCTCGCGGGTGTGAGATTGCTGAGTCCCCGTGACTCACAGATACTTCCAACACCAGTTGCAGGTGCCGACGATGCCAGTGCAGACGATGGCGTCGATCTCAAGTGGGAGTTCGACGAGGAACGTGGTCGTTACTATGTGTCTTTTCCTGATGATCAGTAGTGGAGCCCAGTTGGGACGATCGGGGATCTAGCATTTGGGGTTGTCTTATTTTCATCTGGATTTTGACCGTAGTCGGTCTATATGTTTGTATTTTGGATGATGTATGATGATATTTATGTATTGTGTGAAGTGGCGATTGTAAGCCAACTCTTTATCCCATTCTTGTTCATTACATGGGATTGTGTGAAGATGACCCTTCTTGCGACAAAACCACTATGCGGTTATGCCTCTAAGTCGTGCCTCGACACGTGGGAGATATAGCCGCATCGTGGGCGTTACAAGAAGTGAGCATGCCCCATCGCCCTGAAGTTGTGATTGAGGCCGGGGCGAAGCCTCATGATGTCAGCCGCGTTCTGGAAAAGTCGGGCCGGCCTCCCCTTGTTGTGCAGAGGAGCGATTCGACGGCGGAGGAAATCCGCCCAGATCATCTCCAGGGTAAGCCCGGCAACGGTGAGGCGGTGGATCCTGATGGTGGCGATCTCGAGCTTGTCGTCCTGGGCATCGACGTCGCCCACTCGTTCCTGCGGACCGGCGGTGCCTGGTGGACCCGGCAGAACTCTTGTGGATCGTCCTCCTAAATCCAGCACCACCGGCCCCGCCATTCTTCCCACCTCTCCTTATGGGCGCCCTCCGGGTACGTCCCTTTGGACCTTGGGATCCAGGTGACGCGGCCAGAAATGGCGCCTCCCTTCTGGATGCGGGGGTAATGGCGGAAGAGTACCGTGTTGGGAAGAACTCCAGCGAAGCCCTCACAGAGGTGGGCGAACAGAGCCATGCACGCCACGACGTTTGGAGTAAAATCCAGAAGGTGGAAGCCAAATGTGTGCATGATATCGTTGAAGAAATCGGAGAAAGGGGGGCAAAGGCCGCAAGAAAAGTAATCGACGAAGAACGGGTACCGATTCGGGGCGGCCTCGGCGCAATTGGCAAGGATGACACGCGTGGC